>NC_090273.1:91584695-91839695 GCF_040414725.1 Anabrus simplex | reverse complement strand
CTATGTGGGACACAGGATTGTTTTAATAACTATTACACACACACACTTAATTATAAAGATGTGGACATAAAATAAATCAAACTTAGTTAATAATTCGGAAAAATGCTTAGTTGTGGAAATGAGGGAATATGAGTTTAAAATTTAAATCTCAATCTCTCAGGACAGAACTTTAATATTGAGGGAAATTACAACAGCTTAATATAAACTAAATGATTTAAAAAATCTAAAGGTCACATTATCTTATTTATTGCATTAACTTTTTCAATTCTTTGGTCAGACAAGTTTGGGGAGGGCGTGATACATCATCACTAGCTTTTCACCCAGACACCCCTTCTTTAAATACAAGTGTAATCCCTAAAATAATCAATCATATCTAGAGACGACGATCACGATATCAACGGTCACCTGCTGTCTTCATATTCTATATTACCATATACAATTCCTTATCTATCAACCATTTAGCAACGTTTTGCCCCAGGAATATACTGATTTGCTACTCAGCTTCTTCGGAGAATTTTAAGGTTTCGATGAAGCTCCTCTACTTGGTATGGCTCACACCAGGTCTTTTTCAACCCATGGCTCCCTTCATGTCACAAGTCATCAGAGGAGACCATGATTTTCAGTGACGGCTCGTTAACAATCGAAATTTAAAAAACTGTCCCCAGTATATCGAATACGAGTCACTTAGTTGCAATAAAGTCAAACCAACGTGCAGTACCAATGGTGAAATGTTAATTATTGAATAGAAGGTGCAGACAAGACAAGGGGTATACGTGACAGCAGTTATCTAACACGTTAGCGGACCATAGAACATACAAGCAAGACAGAATTGACACCTTACAAGTTGTATAACAATAGCTCGGTGTCATACAAAGTTAAATTTCACCAGGTAGACAAAATTGAAAGAAATCTATTGCAGAAATGCTCAAAGGCGAATGGTCCACTTTTATTATTGCCTGTCATACTTGTAGTGCAGACTTCACTATAACACTTTTTAAAGTTGATTTACGTCGCACCTACACATATAGGTCTTACGGAAACGACGGGACAAGAAGGGGCTAGGAGTGAGAAGGAAGCGGCCGTGGCCTTAATTAAGGTATAGCCCCAGCATTTGCCTTGTGTGAAAATGGGAAACCATGGAGAATGGAAAACCATCTTTAGGACTGCCGACAGTGGGGTTAGAACCAACTATCTTCTGAATACTGGCTACTGGTAGCACTTAAGTTACTGCAGCTATCGAGCTCGGTACTTTAACACGTTGTATGCAGACGTGGATACGTACAGCTTAAACGTTACGAAGACCTGGTTGCACCTGCCTCAAAGCATACAGGTAAAGTTGTCATGTCCACCGATGTGAAGTAGCAGGCAGTGATGCCTTATGCAGAGAGAACCTGCAATCTGCATTTGTAAATGCCGAGAAGAACCATTCGCTGTAGTTTGATAAATGCTTGACGCAAGAACGCACATTTGCCTTGATGCTTGTTTATCGTGTGGTACGTCGTCAATGGTTCAATGAACATCCCCATTGGACTCAAGAATTGTGATGCATTGATTGATCTTATCTGCTCCAATTCAATCTCAGTAGGAGGTTTGGTGTCCTGGAGGATAATGTAACAATTCAACAACGCCATATGTCCAGGACAACAGGTGTTATGATTTGGTATACCATCAATCACGGCTCCGGATGACACAATGCTTCTTGAAGGCATGGAGACAGTGCGCTGATACGTCTTCGAATTCCTGCTCTCCAATTATCCACTACGTTTGTGAAGTATACGAAGTGTAATATAATAGAAGGGTTATTCTCCTACAAATGCAGCATCACCCAATATTTTCTATGAATTGTGGATATCATTCTTCAGCGTATAGGGTCCCGTATTTATCATCCGTTCAACACAATTGGGATAGGTGAACTCTGTGCCATCAGCCACTTGCACAAACACTATGCACAGAGCACAGTTGCAGGAAGAATGGTTGAATGTGCCTCAGGACAATATCATGACGAAATGGCTCGTCGTATCCTTGCTACCCCATCATCACACCACTAAGAATCTCCGCGAGTGGAGAACGCTAAACGGAGTTAGGACTGCTAAAGGTAGATGGGGAGTTATTTTGTTGAAATGGACATGGAAGACTTAACCATTACCAGGTGTGTGAATGAGTTTTTGCTGGTTTTTATGGTAAAGAAAACCGTAATTTTCAAGGGAAATTAATTTTTGCTTATTCAAAATGTTGGCCATCATCGGCTTCTACATATTTCGCCCATTCTTCAGGTAAGTTATGAATACCATGCCAGAAAAACTGCTTGCCTTTTGCGGCATACCATTCGCAGAGCCATTTTCCAACTTCCTCGAATTTGCTGAAGTGCTGCTCTGAGAACGCATGTCCCATTGATGCGAAGAGGTGAAGTCAGATAGCGCCAGGTCGGAGGAGTACGGCGAGTGCGGAAGGATGTCCCATCCAAGCGATTTCAAGGTGTCATTCACTGGTATTGCTGTGTGAGATGGCGCATTGTCGTGTAACGTAGTCATCTTTGCCATGTCTTCCGGCCCATTCCAGTCGTTTGTTGGCGATACCATTGTGCATTAACGTTTTCACCCAGTAACGCCTGCAATTGCTCGTCTTCACACTTTTGTGGTCTTCAGAGCACGCATTGTCTGTTACATTGAAATCACCACGTTTCAATTGTTGAAACCATGTCTCACATGTTCTAATCGATGGAGCGTGGTCACCATATGTTTCTACCATCAAACGATGACTTTCCACAGCCTATTTCTTTTGATTAAATAAGAAAAGCAATGCGTGCCACAAATGTTCTTTTTCTGGCACAAACGCCGACATGATCACTGAACGATACAACAAAGACTCTAGTATTTGGCGGACGAACAAAATGACGTACGTGTCAAATTCATACACAACGTACTGTTCGCTGGCGCCATCTCTTAGTGAAATCGGAAAAGACTTGTGCATACACCTAGTATGTGATTGCGGAGAAGAGCAAACAGCTATCGACCATATTACATTTGACTGTCCTTGACATAGTTAGGGAAGCTTTGTAGATGACTTACACTGTGTCTCAAGCAAATCTCTTATCTCGCTCTCGAAGTTTGATTTTGAACTTTAGTTGTGAACTTGAGTTGGTTGTTATACACATTGTATTCAAAAGAAGAAATAACTGCCTGCATAGCCATAAAGGAGGCTTGATATTGAATGGTACTTTATAGAAACTAAAGAAGGCGTGATCTATGTGTGAGGGACAAATCACTGAAGGTTTATAATGTGATCTTCCATCCTGCGACAGTTTCATGAATTTTAGCAAAGCAAAGCAAAGTCACCTCCGTTCAGGCCATGAAGGCCCTTGGAGGAGTGGAAGGTAAAGGCTTCCACGATTGTTAATCTCGGAACGTGATGGGGTAGAGTGGTTAGCTCTACGCCCGGCCACCGAACATTGGTCCTCCGCTTCCGAAATCCTTGATAGGATTGACAAATTACTGCCCTCGCGTATACAGTAGGTGCTTATGCTCAGCGTTTCCTCCTCATATTTTTACTTTATTCACCTCATCCTGAGTTCTCTCCCGAATAAGGCCGATTATTCATCCTCACGCCACGTGATTACTCACATGAATATTCTATCTTAACACTGCAATAGTCGCAGTGAAATACACGGTGCTGATTGTTTGCTGTAACTTCAGCTTGCTTGAGGCTAGAAGCCCATCTGTCCTCCCACCTTCCAGTCTCGGAAATGGTGACATCCAGTAGTGTTGTGACCTTCATGCAACACAATGTCACGAGCTGCAGCTAGTGTTATCTTACAGATACTACGCGAGTAAATTTGAAAGCATTCATGTTTATCTCTAATGCGTTTGATTTCCTGTGAATTGGCTCATTTTTTGTGCTAGTGTTTGCAGCTCAGTGTCTTTTGCAATTGCAAATGAAGATGGGGATGATTTGTAAAACTGCATTGCGTTCATTGAGTTGTTTGACTAATCAGTAACATTACGAACCTGAAGACTGTTATAAGAACAACCAGATAAGTAGTTCAGTTGTTTCAAATATGCCAATGTCCTTTCTCAATATTTCAATTGATGTATTCTAAATAAACCCTAAAGTGCATTTTATGTTGGTTGATATCGTTCATAAATTATATAGGGGTTGTGTAAAATAGACTGGAAATATGTATCTCTCAGATACGGTGCGATCACTGATGCTACTTTTAGGACGCACCTAATGCATTGTTAAGAAAAACTTAGATTATGAACCTCGACCAAGCAGTTGGAAATAGTTCAGCTAAGTTGTTACTTTAATCATCCTCCTGTGGTCTTCCTTATCCCTTATCAGTACGGGCCGGATGTTTATGCAGTAATAGGTTAGAATGCAAACTTACTGAAGCGAGGGTTTCGGCCCATTAGAACCCCTAATGTTTATGTAAACCTCATTACATTACCGTCGTGCAGGTAGACTCTACTTGTTACTCGCTTCAGTAAGTTTGCATTCTAACCTATTACTGTATAAACATCTGAGCCGTACTTATCAGCTATATTCTGTGACTAACCAAATCCTGCCACTGCACTAATGTAGCTCTTCCCGCGGATTAGGGACCCTCGAACTTAAATAATCGATGTGCGACACAGTTAAGGGAATTTACACTCCATTTGTGGCACAATTCAAGACAATTCATCATTTGGATTTAAACAAGGACATGGGGAGCGGAGGAGGCTCGTAGAGAGTGTATATATGTGTGTGTGTGAAGATACATGCATTTGCACGCTCCACGTCTCGGATCCCCGAGGCATGCAGTTACATTTCATCCGGCACACAATACATTTTCCAGCATTGTGTTTTGGAATTGTTCTCAGTAACAATCAGACTGAAGTAGGAAAAAAAAAGAATATAAAAAAGAATGAGGTCAAGTCTAGTAGTAGAGATCGATTGTGTGAGGAGAAGCAGAAGTAATCGATGAGCTGTGGTACGTTCTTCACACTACGCGACGCCTTCTTTCATGGGAAGATTGAGTATAGGAGTCTAGAAAAGAGCCCTGGAAATGTCATCGTGCGAGAGAGATCCGTGGGAATCCAGCACGTTCTTAACATGTAAGTGGAACTTGGCCTAATCTTCTGTACAATACATACATAAGTGGCGCTCCCTATATGGCAAATATAGAATATTTTCTGAGAGCTAGTGTTTCTTTTCCTCATCCTTTTAGCAAGTGATTTATCGTCATCCTAACATAGACAGAGTTTTCGACGATTTATCCAGTACGAAAATGAGATACCACCGAAAAACTCCAGAGCTATTGAATGTGTGGCTCGAACCCAACACCTCCCAAATGCAAGCTTTATAGCTGTATGGCTCACATCATACAAGGAACGTAGCATTATGAAGGCTGACTCTATGGGAAGAGACAACCGTCTGGTTTACTTATTAGACTGTAACCAAAGCGGCCGTGATTTGAATCCCGGCAAATATATGGGGAATCATCTTAAACGAAAATTTAAATCCCTACGAACAGGAATTCTATATGAAATTTTAGGTACCGTGGCTATAATTATGAGATCTATGTAATATTTCAAGCATGCTATCATTGACCGTCTATTTCCGAGGCATTGAGTTCCATTCAGGGTGTTTATATGCGACATCTCCATGTCATTGTCCCCAGGTGGTGTAAACCTTTGATACAAAAGCTTATCCTTAAATTATTTGTCTTTTGGATCATCAATCCATAGACTGGTTAGGAGCCGTTCTGCATGATACCCTGTCCTGAATTAACCTGTTCATTACTACGTGACTACTACATCCTACTGCTCCAATCTGTGTGTCATATTCATGCTTTAGCCTACCTCTACCACTATTACCATCTACACTTCCCTGAATGATTAACTGACCGAGCTCGATAGCTACAGTCGCTTAAGTGCGGCCAGTATCCAGTATTCGGGGGAGAGTAGGTTCGAATCCCACTGTCGGCAGCCCTGAAGATGGTTTTCCGTGGTTTCCCATTTTCACACCAGGCAAATGCTGGGGCTGTACCTTAATTAAGGCCACGGCCGCTTCCTTCCCACTCCTAGGCCTCTCCTTTCCCATCGTCGCCATAAGACCTATCTGTGTCAGTGCGACGTAAAGCAACTAGCAAAAAAATTAAAAAAATGATTAGCTGAACATGTCCTGAGTGTATTAAGGTGTTCCGGCCATTATGGTTCTTACTCTGGACAATGGTTCCAAATTGTTCTCCTTTCTCCAATTCACTTCCGTACTTCCTCATTCATATCACCTTCAATATTCTTCTGTAAGACACAATTTCAAATGTTTCTATTCTCCTTCTGGTCCTCTGAGGTAATTTTCACCCATGTTCCAATTTCATAGAGTCCCCGGGTTGAATTCTCAACCAAAAGATATAAATTTTGGAACAGGGTTCACTCGGTTTCATAGGACCAAACGAGGAACACCCAGATACAGAAGGCAGCGGACTCGGTCGTGAAAGACAAGAAATACAGGAGAGAATGTCGTCACACTGACTTCATGGAAGTCCACCATCCAGGAGATTACGTCAGTAGCAGCAATCCAAGAGACAACTCGTCAACATTTCCTTCCGTATAAGTACGTGGTGACAATACATACATTTCATGAACAAGTGATATACAGAGTGGCCGGTAAGTCCTTTAATATTTGACGAGGCAATACTTCACTGAACCCCTGTGGGAAGAATACACCCACGATATCCCCTGCCTGTCGTAAGTGGCGACTAAAAAAGGCGACCGAGGGATGGTTGTATTAGAACCATGAAACTCCTTGTGATTAGTACCACCACGCGGGGAACACCATGGGTCGCTTTTACTTGCGCGTAGTACCACTGTGCTGGATACAAAATAGGTTTGTGATTAGTAGTAACAGAGTGCGTTGCCGGCTTTTACAGTGCCTGTGACTAGTACCACTTTCGGAGCGACACCATGGTTCTGGCTTGCCTATGATTAGTACCCACTATATGAGGAACACCACGGGATAGCGCGAGTCCCTGTGGTTAGTACACTTTTGTGATGAACACCATAGGTTTGCGTTGCCTGTAAATGGCGCCGCAATATGCGAAACACGACAGGTCTGTATTACATGTGCGAATTTCATTACCTATGAGTAGTACCATAATGTGTGGAATACCGTGAGTCCACGCTACTTTTGATGAGTACCGCAACATGACAAATACCATGGTTCCACTTTCCTAGAGATAAGTACCTTTATGAGGGGCCGATGACTTGGATTTTGGACCCCTTTCGACTACAAGCATCATCGATTCAGTATTGTGCTATAGAAGCAGTCCCTTGGTCAGTAATACTATGGTTTACGCCAGCTTCTGTGCATGTGAGGCACTGTGGGTCGTTTCCAATAATTGTTTTAAATTCAGATCCATCCATCCATTCATTCTTCTGGTCAGTGGAGGGTTTTGGACCTTTAATTTGTCATTTCATTTCGTCTCATTTCGTACCATTAGGGAACGATGGCCTAGCTGTTAAGTCCCTTTAAACAGGTATCATCATCATCATCATCATCATCATGCTCACCATCATCATCATCATCATCATACTTCATTGAATATTGGAGGTAGAGTGGTAATAACTGACGCATATGATTGGCATGACATGGGATGTTATTGACAACAAAATAATGTACACGGAATGGACAACAGGTGGCGCTGGACAGCAACAGGTCAGGTACGAATGGCCACACATGACTTGACATGTTATGGGGTTTTATTGACACCAACAACGAGTGCACAAACAGGCCAACATATGCGATGGATAGAGACACGTCAGTGGTGCCGCATGAGACGCGTGTACTCTATAAAGGGAACTATCGTGAGAGTGGGCATCAGATGCGCCTGCGATCGCGGCATGTCACTCTTGGCTTCTCCGGTCCGCCGAAGTCGATCCGTGTGATTAGTGGTTGTGGGGTTACCCACCACACTTACTGATATGCTGTACAGTGTTGTTCATAACATTGTCCTTCTACTACATGTATTGTTAATGAATGACGGCCGACGTTTTCAGCGTGTGTTATAAAACCTCCATGGTTATGTTAATTAATGCTTGTGTACCGCATGAAACGCCATCTGTTGGTAAATTTTTGTACTTTATATTGGGATCAATGAAACCCCATGTCATGCCAATCATGTGTGTCAATTATTATCTTTCTACCTCCAACATGCAATGATGTATTGACTCTTCAAATTTTAACGGACTTTTAGATGACCCTGTTTCGTTAACAGAACTATTCGTACAACAGAACACTATCTTCGTGAAATTATTCGACAGGTATACAGACTGTTGAATTTAAAGGGCCAAAGGCACAATCTCTCGGACACCTCCTTCCTAAGAATGTTCAAAATCTGTGATCCCAACTGTGGCCTCCCATTGTGAAACTAACCAGAGATCATAACTAAGAGAAAAAAATTACATATAGGTACACATATAGCGAGAAAATTAACCTACTATAATAACTGTGTAACAGTAAATTTTCTTTGTTGTTAACATGGTATAGTGAACATTAAAAGGAGCAAAATTATATTTACAATTTTTTCCGTGCCGAAAGCCCATATGTTGAACTAGTCGGTAACACTCATGATCTACATATATCATGTCTAATGACAGGATTTATAGGCACTAAAAAGCAGTTACAATGATAGGCATAGAGGCGCTAATATATCCAAAATGGGCACTGTAATATAAACTACACAACCAAATACGTGTTGAAAAAATTACTTATAACTTCACCCTCAGTGCCTTTGGAAGTAGTTTATAACTAACAAACTTTCAGTTTCTTCAGCTAATAACCATGTTCTATTGTCATGAAGAATGTTTCTGTGTTGTGCGAGGTGGTAAGTTTACTGTCTCTCTCCGCCCAGGATTTTTTTGCAGGACCCAATCAAACCTTTCCCTGTTATAGCCTACCTTTCCAGATGTTTACTCAAGACTTACCTCAACATTTTTCAAGGTTCTAATGGACTCCGTAGTCACTTCCCTTCAACTCTTCAACCCCCGGAAGCTTACTGAAGTTGTCATCAGGAATGCCAAATCTGATCGAACAGACGGGCAGGATATTACTTTCTTGGCTTCTCTTATGAAGAACGCATCCTCATCGTCCATGGCTTAAATTATATGGCGTTGCAACGAAACCTACTACAATACAGAAAATAGTAGGACTATGAATGCTACAACGAAAAGCGATCGTAATTATCAGTCACAAAAAGACAAGAGGGGACTCCTTACTTCAAACTTGGCAGGAGACTACCCTTCCATCGGGAGGGAAGTTAGGATCTGCAGTAATCCACTACTTAACGCAGCAGGAATTAGACGATTTTTTTAGGCACTACCAAACACATTTCTTCAATTGATCCGTGACCTAGATGTTAGGTTCCTAGACAATAAACATCATCACTTCTTCAAAGTAGATCTCAACACGATATCAAGACCAAGCGTTCAACAATTTGCAGAGATGGGGAAGTAGGTGATGTGAGTGTGTACTTGTAGTTCGACGTTGATTGCTTCTCGCATATCATCTTAGGAGATGGGATGAGTGGAGCGCTTCGTGGTCAAATTGTCCCTTGCTTGTCCTGAAGTAAAATCCACAAGGGCTATTTATGGAGACTTCCGAGAATTCTATTTATTGTTAGTGCGGTAAACAGACGTTGACAGACGGTAAAATAATTATTTTGTCCACACTATTTATTTATTTATTTATTTATTTATTTATTTATTTATTTATTTATTTATTTATTTATTTATTTATTTATTTATTTATTTATTTATTTCGTGTGACGCAGGACATTCTATATTTTGCCAGAAGACACAGAATATTACACATTGAAAATTTTAACGGAAGATGATGGAGCAGATTAATCTTAAAAAAACATAAAGGTTAGAATAATGGTATGAACTCGTGTCGAAGAATGGATACGGAGTATTTGATTTGTGAGACGACTATCTCATCTTACAGATTTCTTGACAGTTGATATTTTTATCACCATGACATGAAATATTTGGGAATTGTACCCCTCGCGCCAAAGAAAGGTCCAGTTACAGTGATTTTTCGAGGGTTTCAAAGCGTACCGTTGGATTAATAATAAGGCATTGTAAGAAAATTTGATTCATTAAAAGGCTATCAAAAGGCATTAATAGGCAATGACACGAACCATGAAATAGGTAAATAATAAAAATATCTTCCCTAGTCATTCCTGTCAACTATCGCAATAGTTAAGAACAAGTTCTATGGTTATTCTTTCATTACCATTAAGGTAACAAACTGTTACATTGTGACTAGAATGGTAAATAAGATGCTCGTACGAACATTATGAAACTCGCTTACCCTCGTTTCATAACCAAACGTTCGTCTTATTATTTATTGATTTCTTCAAAGTTGATATTGTTGTCGCCATGTTACGAAAGATTTGGGAATTGTTCCCCTCGCACCAAAGAAAAGTTCTGTCACAGTAATTTTACACATGGTGCATTAGGGCTACAGGTAACAAAACTAGATTAATACATAAAATACCAACTGAAACTTAAAACTGGGATGACTTGTAAATCAAATGAAGAACTTTATCAAACGCTTTACAACTGTTTATAACTGAAGTAAAGCATTTAAATGTGCTTGATATTGTATATTACACCAATTTATGTTAATTAATGAACCTCCGTGGTTCAGACGGCAACGCGTCGGCCTCTCACCGCTGGATACCGTGGTTCAAATCCCGGTCACTCCATGTGAGATTTATGCTGGACAAAGCGGTGGTGGGACAGGTGTTTCATCGGGTACTCCGGTTTTCCCTGTCATCTTTCATTCCAGCAACACTCTCCATTCTCATTTCATAGCATCTATCAGTCATTAATAAATCACTTTGGGAGTGGTGACCCCATCGTACTAATAGCTTATATCTGCTTCCCTAACCAGGTCAATGACTGGAAAACAGGTTGTAGGTTTTCATTTTTCATTTATGTAAATTAATAATATATATTTCTTTCTTTCAAAAATGGGACAGACAAACTGTTTGTGCATACATACATACATACATACATACATTTATTGAACATAACAGGCGACTTCGCCCCTATACATGTTCACATGCAATAATAATAATAATAATAAAAATAATAATAATAATAGTAATAATAATAATAATAATAATAATAATAGCGATAAAATGAATAATAAATAATAATAATAATAAAATGGATAATAATAATAATAATAATAAGGATAATAATAATAAAAATAATTAGCAGTCATTAGCTGAAGCAGTTCACTCACTCAGTGTTCATCCAGTGTCCTTATTATGCTCTGTACTTGCGTCACATTCTTGTTACTGACCTACACCTGATCAATAATCAAACAACAACACTCAGCATTTCAGCACTTGCATTCCAGCTAACTTTAAAACAAACAGACCATGCAATCCTGTCCTCTTATCCAACTCCACCTAACTAAGTACTCAGTCCCTATATTCCCTAATCCATTAGAATTTTAACATACTATCCCCTTCCCTTATACAGATAACTATTCCACCCCCCTATTCCCCTGCCCACCCTCTAACTCACTCTCCTTCATTTTACTCTCGCAGGCCTTTTTTGTCGCACAAAAATACCTGTTCAATTCACCCCCTTTATCCCATTGTTTAATAATCCATCTCAGTATTGCGTTCTCATCCCCTCTCCCCAATATTTCCCGATGCTCGGCACTCAATAATCCATGTCTTAACCCCCTCGTTACCTCACAGTCTCTTAGCAAGTGAAACTCATCATTCACATCTCCACAAAGTACACACCTTGTCTTATCCCTCCCCTGTAACCAGCCTGTATTCCTTGGCAAACCTAAAAGCCACCACATCATCCCATATCGTTTTGACCTATCGACGTATCTAATATTCAACCCTGCTATCTCCTCTATTTTCGTCAAAACAGTCAGCGAATTTCTTAGTCTGCTTTCCCCCAATAATTTCTGCCTATGGATATCTCTAATTCTCCTTTCCAGTATATTCATCCCTCTCACTTCTGTCTTTGACCACACCTCCCCCCACAGGTGTCCTAATCCTATCCTCTCCAAATATCCCTTTATTTTTTCTAACCATCCACCCTTATACATGCTCTTAAATTGCTGTACATATGCTGCCTGTAATACTCTCCCACCTTCCTGTCTTTTTAAATTCATCCAGTATCTAACTATTCTTTTCACACTCTCTGATTTCAAATCCTCCCCACACATTAATTCCGCCCCTACATTTGCTGTACACCTCGGTAAGCCCATCACTAACTTAGCAAAACTACTAACAATCCTTCTTAGTTCCTCTCTTTTCTCATCCAGCCCCCAAACTTCTGCTCCGTATAATACCCTCCCAACGATTACCGACCTGAACACGAGTCTCAGTGTTTTATAACTGATCCCCGGGTACTTGAGTAGCAAATTTCTGACTGTGGCTAAGGCTGCCAATCCTCTATATTTCACTCTTTTGATCTGGTCACTCCAAGTTCCTTTATCATTAAAAATAACTCCTAGATATTCCAACTTCCTTACCTGTTCCAATCTTTCTCCCTGAATTACCCAATTCCCTTCTATCTTTCTTCTTTTGTCCACCTGTACTACCAATATTTTAGACTTATTTCCATTAATTTTCAATCCCCATTTCCTCGCAAATAGCATCACTGACTCTAAGGCCCTATTCATCGCCCCTGAAGTTAGCGTCATCAATAACACATCATCCGCAAATATCAGTCCTGGTACTTCCAAACCATTAATTACTGGTACAGCCCAATTTTCTGCCCCAAACCCCTCTAAAATATCGTTGATAAATAAAACAAACAGTATTGGCGATAACTTGCATCCTTGTTTTAAACCCACCTTGGACTCTAATGGTCCACTCATTCTCCCTTCTCCCAATTTTACACAAAACCTGACGTCCCTATATATTCCTTCCACTGCCCTCAACATCTTCTCCGAAATCCCTAACCTACCTAATTTCTCTAATAGGGCCTCTCTATTCACCTTGTCAAAAGCTTTCTCAAAATCTATTGCTGCTACATAAACCGTACTTCTAGCCATATTCTTATACTTTTCTAAAATAGTCTTTACTATCATTATATTATCCACTGTTCTTTTCTTTTTCCTAAATCCCCCTTGGTAATCTGTCAAAATTTCATTTTCTTCCGCCCACCCGCTTATTCTGTTCGCTAGCACCCCAGTATATATTTTACTCAAAGAATCCAACAGAGATATACCTCTATAACTGTTCACATTGTTCCTACTACCCTTCCCCTTGTATATAGGGCATATAATTCCTGTTTCCCATTCCTTAGGGTAATTTCCTCCCTCAAATATCCTATTGAATAGTTTAACCATGCCCTCTATCATTATCTCATTTTTACTAATTTCCTTCCAAAACTTGTTATTTATACCATTACACCCCCCGGCCGACTTCGCTCTGGCTCTGCTTATCACTCTCCGGATTTCCTCTCTTGTGATTTCTTTATCCAGGTCATAAATTGCCACTCCCCTATTCCTCCAAATTACTTCTTCTCCCGAACCTCTCCATCTATCACCCCCCTTTTTTCCTAGTAATTCATCAAAGTGCCTGACCCATTGCACTTCCTCAATACTCGTTCTCTCTATATTCCTTCCACCCTTAATAATTCTCTTAATCTTATCCCAAACTCTCTCAAAATTGTTTGACTTGCAGTCATTATTTATGGCTTCCATTTGTTCCTCTAACCACGTCTTTTTTGTCTCAGAGATTTTCTTTTTATACTCCTTCCTCAATCTACAGAAAAACTCCCTTTCTTGGCTCCCACCTTTCCTTCTATATTCTCCTAACGCGTCCATCACCTTCCTCCGCAATCCTTCACACTCCCTATTAAACCATTCTTCTCCCTCTTTCTTATTTCCTTTTCTAGCTTTCACCTTCTGCGCTATCATCTTTATTGGATGTAGCAACAATTCCAAGGCTTTATCAGTATTATTCTCTTCTAACGCCCCTTCCCACCCATATTTCAGAAGATGTAGCTCCTCCTTTACTACCCTATTCCAATCCCGGCCCACCTTCTCTGTCCATTTATACTTATTATAACCACTCCCTCGTTTATCCTTTGTCTCATCTTCCTTCATTGTACACTTCTCTTCCTCCCTTTTCAGCATAACCCTCACCGGGAAATGGTGTGATTCAATCCAATCTCCTATTTCCATACTTACAACTTCCTCAATCATCCCTTCCGAACTTAAAACCATATCTATCACACTACCCCCCTTCTCCGTAACATATGTCAATTTCCCCGTCCTGTCACCCTCTATCCACCCATTCAGAATATACAAATTTCCCACAGCACACATCTCTAGGAGCTTCTCTCCATAACTATTTGTAATTTTGTCCTCACTCCTTCTACTTTCCAACAAACACATTCCATCCTCCCTACTATAAACTGGGCTCTGTTCTCCTATTCTCGCGTTCCAATCCCCAAATAACAACATATCCTCCTCACCTGGATACATTCCCCTTATCCTACCAACATCCACCAATAACTCTTCAAAAAAATATTTATTTGCATATGCTGAATTACTAGGGTGGCAGTAAACAAAAGCTAGATTTATTTTCTTCCTCCTTCCCTCACTCCCTCCCAAATTCAATCTCAGCCATATGGTTTCCATCATATCGGTCTCTATATCCTCTACTCTTTCACTAATTTCTTCCTTAATTAGAACTATCATCCCTCCTGGTGCTCGTCCCTTATTCCTCTCTTTTCTTCTATATTTATATTTTATCTCAAACCCCTTCCATGAAATCTCCCTCCCTGTTTCCAACCACGTCTCCAAGAGTGCCACAACATCAAAACTTTCAATTACTTCCCGAACTTTCTTGTTTCCTAATTTGTTCCTTAGTCCCTCAATATTCACACATCCTATCTTCCAATATAGTTATAACTTTCCCTCCCTCCCTTCTAGGTCTCCCCCTCTATTCTTACTTCTAGTATTTATCGACCTCTCTTCCTCTGTATCCTCCATCCCTTTACGTACTTTTCCCCATATGTCTTTTAAGCTCTTACTTCTGACTTTACTCATAATTTTTTTACCTTCTTGTCGATCTGTCTCCTCTTGACCTTTCTTGTTCACTACACCACTGCACCCTGTTCTCACCCCTTCTTGCTGCTCACCCCCACTCACCCCCTCACTATTTTGGACTTCTGAATCCACCTTCCTTTGTCCTTTCTTGCTCACTGCACCTCTACACTCTACTCTCCCAGTTTCTTGCTGCTCACTCTCACCGTCCACTTCACTATCTTGATCTTCTGTCTCCCGGCTGCACTGCCCATTCTCTTCCGAGATGCTCTGCTCTCCTGCCACGTCCCTCCTCCTCTTCTTTTCTTCTTTCTTCTTCCCATCTTGCCTTGTCCTCTCACCACCCTCAACCCTCTCGTTTTCGTCCATTTCCTTTAGCTTCGTCACTGAATGTACTCTAACCCATCGCCCGTTTGTCACCTCCAACCTCAGACCTCTTATTCGGGCCTTTAGCCCCTGGTTCCTCGCTCTCCATAGGTGCCTATTCAAGATCTTCATATTTTCACTTCCTTCTCTTCCCATGTCTCCTTTCACCCCTATTTTCAGCCCTTGTAAATTCTTGCTGTTACCTAACACAGTTTCTGCCATTAAGGTTGAGAACAATTTAACCCTAATTGGCCTCCGACCTTTGATTTTACCAACTCTCTCTACATCATCTATGTCTATCTCACTAAAGTTTATCTTCATTGCATCACGTATAACTTCCACCACCTTATATATCAGCTCAATCTTGCTCTCTCTCGCCCCTTCCTCAACTCCATATATAAATATGGCTTTTTTCAATCTCTCCTGCCTGTACCCCTCCGCTTCTTTCTTCATCTTCATCACCTCCTCTTTCAGATGTTTCACTTCCCCTCTCAATAACTCGATTTCTTTCTCGTTATTGACCACTCTCCTGCCCGATTCCTCTGTCTTCGTTTCAAGCCATTTCTTCATGTTCCCTATCTCCTTTCTCTGCTCCTCCATCATGTCCTTTATTTCCTGCACCTTATCCCATTGACACTTTTCCTGCATAACTTCACTTACAACCACCCTGAGTGCGGCCAAATCCTCCGTACTATATTTTCCACTGGTATTTGGGCCTGGGTTTACTTCCACCCCCCCAATAACCAGTAGCACTGCTATCACTGTCACCACCAGCACCGCTTCACTCATTTTCAATCCGTCCGTACTTATCACCAATCCACTCCTGGTCTCCTTCTTCTGCCTTGCCTGCCATTTCCCAATAGCGGCCCGGTACTGTTCAATGCCGACCATGTTTACAGCACGCACTTCACTACGCAACCTCTCTCCTCGACCGCTCGAGCTAGACTGTGACAAACTGTTTGTGGCGTTTCACAGGTACAAGTGTAGGGATTCTGGGTATTGATTCTAAACCTCTCAAAATGTGATCCTAATTTTCTATTTCCTGATATAAACTGTGTTAGATACGGTCATGTATTCATCTAATTTTCAGTCTATCCTGAATCTTCGGAAAGAACAAATTCCTTGCAAGGTGATATCTTGAGCTAGTTATCCATAGAGTATTCCATATACACTATTCTCCGTATATGTTTTCTGTTCCTTTTTGGAAAATTACATAGGGTACTTATCACATATTAACAGAGAGTCGGGTGCTGGTTGCAGCTTGCTCGGCAAGTTCATCAGCTCGCTCGTTCACTTCTGTGCCGTCATGATCCCGAACCCAATTTATGCAGATATGCTTGTTGCAGTGTAATACATGTGATCATATATTAACAGCAATCGGATGTAAATTGGATTTGTCTTGCCGGGCTGAATCGTTCAGGTGGTTGAGGCGCTGGCCTTCTGACTCCAACTTGGCAGGTTCGAACCTGGCTCAGTCCAGTGGTAATTGAAGGTGCTGAAATACCTCACCCTCGTGTCCGTAGATTTACTGGCATGCAAAAGAACCCCTTCGGGTCTAAATTCCGGCACTTCGGCGTCTCCAAAACCCGTAAAAGTAGTTAGTGGGACGGTAAAGCTAATGACATTTTTATTTAGTCTTGATTTGCATTCAAAACAGCCTGAGAATAACCCAGTATACGTGCATTATAATAGTAATTCTTAATCCATTAAATTGAGCTCAGGCGGAAGCACTCCGGCCTCTCACCGCTGAGTTCCGTGGTTCAAATCCCGCTCACTCCATGTGAGATTTGTGCTGGACAAAACGGAGGTAGGGCAGGTTTTTCTCCGGTTACTCCGATTTTCCCTGTCATCTTTCATTCCAGCAACATTCTCCAATATCATTTCATCTGCCAGTCATAAATCACTGGCCCAGAAGAGTGCGACAAGCTTCGGCAGCCGGCGAAATTCCCATTCTGGCCGCAAGATGGGAGCTTCGTTCTTTCCATTCCTGACCCTGTCAAATGGCTGGAAACACGCTGTGGATTTCAATCCATTCAACTGCTTATTGTATAGTACAGAGTTCTGCTTGAAATATTGAGCATTCTGAAGACATTCTGAATTTTTCAGCATAGATCGCGATGTTACACTTGAAAACAACAAAAGCACTCCCGTCAAACCAACGATCATTTACATAACAAAAATCGCATCCTGATTTATGCCATTATGAGGTCGTTGGGTAATGCTTCCTTTCTGTCTGCATTCTATTAAATATGTGTACTGCTTTCATTGTCAGTACTTTTAATTTTTTATTCAAGTCAGAGGCGAGACAAAGGGTTATTTTTGTGTAACTGCTATATATGTCACTGCTACAAAAAGTAACAGTTACAAATAACGTCCAACGTTACTCACCTTTCCTTGGTCACGGCTTCAAGCTCGTCTCCTCACAGCTGTGTTGCGAAGTCTCATTCATTCAATCGCACATGCGCGCACGCATTACTACACTGTTGAAAGTCGGTGCAGCAAAACACGCATTCCTATTTGCTATAAAGTTAACAGGAGGCAGACAAGGGATGAAATGAGAATACAACATAGCGTCTTTTCTGAAATCTAGAGAAGTAAGTTTGACAATGCCCCGATCAAGGATAGAAGACAAGAAAACATGATGATCAGTCTGCCAAACCTCGACACAAACCGGTACAAGAGGATCGATTAAGTAAAAGGAACTAATGTTATGTTATCTATAATATCAATATGGAAATTTAGCATGCTAATTTATTTATGGTACAAGAAAAATTATACGGGTGAAATACATACATACATACATTATCATTATAGACTGTTATGCCTTTCAGCCTTCAGTCTGCAAGCCTCTGAGAATTTACTAAACGTCGCCACAATCCTCGATTTGCAACTAGTGTTGTGGCCTCATTTAGTTCTATACCACTCATCCTTAAATCGTTAGAAACAGAGTCTAACCATCGTCGTCTTGGTCTCCCTATACTTCTCTTACCCTCCATAACAGAGTCCATTATTCTCCTAGGTAACCTATCCTCCTCCATTCGCCTCACATGACCCCACCACCGAAGCCGGTTTATGCGTACAGCTTCATCCATCGAGTTCATTCCTAAATTAGCCTTTATCTCCGCATTCCGTGTTCCCTCCTGCCATTGTCCCCACCAGTTTGTACCAGCAATCATTCTTGCTACTTTCATGTCTGTTACTTCTAACTTATGAATAAGATATCCTGAGTCCACCCAGCTTTCGCTCCCATAAAGCAAAGTTGGTCTGAAAACTGACCGATGTAAAGATAGTTTCGTCTGGGAGCTGACTTCCTTCTTACAGAATACTGTTGATCGCAACTGCGAGCTCACTGCATTAGCTTTACTACACCTTGATTCAATCTCACTTACTATATTACCATCCTGGGAAAACACACAACCTAAATACTTGAAATTATCGACCTGTTCTAGCTTTGTATCACCAATCTGACATTCAGTTCGGTTGGATTTCTTACCTACCGACATCAATTTAGTCTTCGAGAGGCTAATTTTCATACCATACTCATTGCACCTATTTTCAAGTTCCAAGATGTTAGACTGCAGGCTTTCGGCACAGTCTGCCACTAAGACCAAGTCGTCAGCATAGGCCAGGCTGCTTACTACATTTCCACCTAACTGAATCCCTCCCTGCCATTTTATACCTTTCAGCATATGATCCATGTAAACTACAAACAGCAAAGGTGAAAGATTACAGCCTTGTCTAACTCCTGTAAGTACCCTGAACCAAGAACTCATTCTACCATCAATTCTCACTGAAGCCCAATTGTCAACATAAATGCCTTTGATTGATTTTAATAATCTACCTTTAATTCCATAGTCTCCCAGTATAGCGAACATATTTTCCCTCGGTACCCTGTCATATGCTTTCTCTAGATCTACGAAACATAAACACAACTGCCTATTCCTCTCGTAGCATTTTTCAATTACCTGGCGCATACTGAAAATCTGATCCTGACAGCCTCTCTGTGGTCTGAAACCACACTGGTTTTCATCCAACTTCCTCTCAACGACTGATCGCACCCTCCCTTCCAAGATGCCAGTGGATACTTTGCCTGGTATACTAATCAATGAGATACCTCGATAGTTGTTGCAATCCTTCCTGTTCCCTTGCTTATATATAGGTGCAATTACTGCTTTTGTCCAATCTGAAGGTACCTTACCAACACTCCACGCTAATTTGACTACTCTATGAAGCCATTTCATCCCTGCCTTCCCACTATACTTCACCATTTCAGGTCTAATTTCATCTATTCCTGCTGCCTTATGACAATGGAGTTTATTTACTATCCTTTCCACTTCCTCAAGCATAATTTCACCAACATCATTTTCCTCCTCCCCATGAGCTTGACTGTTTGCAACACCACCATGATGATTTCCTTTTACATTGAGAAGATGTTCAAAATATTCCCTCCACCTCTCCAGTGATTCCCTGGGATCTATTATGAGTTCACCTGAATTACTTAAAACAGTGTTCATTTCCTTTTTCCCTCCCTTCCTAAGATTCTTTATTACTGTTCAGAAAGGTTTCCCTGCTGCTTCACCTAGCCTTTCCAGGTTATTACCAAAATCTTCCCATGACTTCTTTTTGAAACTTATAATAATATTATAATGCAGGTAGCCCTGCGCGATGTCTGAGTCAACGATTACCCCTGAGCAGTTGAATAAGTCATAACAGTTTACACTTTAGTTACCAGATGAGAGCAGCAACTTAAACAAATACACTATAGTATATTTGAATTAAAGCAATTTCCTACGAAAGCGCTCGCACTTGGAAGACATGCGTACTATCTGAACTCTGAAGGTCACATTTTGTGTCTGTAACCTGCTACTATTGACAGTTCCCACTTCCCAGCTACTGTTTTCACTAGCACGTTATTCTGTTGTCGTTACTTGGTAACCTGTTATTTTTGTTCGCGTTACATTTGTAACAGTGACAGGCATGTAACAGTGACAAATTAACTGTTACGTTACTTTTCAGCCATCTCTAATCCAAGTGGTTAAAATATACTCTTTCGTCAACTATAGGTGTGTCGGTCCAGGAACAATGTCACTGCTTCAACTGCTCCAGTGATACGACTGGAGCTGGGCACGTTGCCTGTCCAGTTACAAACCGGAACAAGCACAGAGGGAGCTGAAGAACAGCATGGTAGGCCTACGTAGTCCGGGAATGCACGATTTGTTCTGTTCTTCGATTATATCGATATCTTATTTGATTCGATAGCACACTGGTGGTAGGATGAAGTTTAAAGACTCGAAGTTATGTTTGTTATCTTCAGTAAATAAATACATACTAATGTTATTTATTTTACGCCCCAATAACTAATTTTATGGCTTTCGGAGGTGCTGGAATTTTGTTCTGTAGGAGTTCTTTATATTTTCGATCTTGTCTCCTACCCAGGTATAGTACCGCAGTAGGGGTAGTGAATATGCCTCCTACACAGGTACAGCTACCCACAAAATATAGAACCTGCATCTTACCCAGGCAGAGTATCCCCATGAGACATCGGTCACTCAAATGTTTGAGCCTTTGATTGTGGATTTTGTCCGGTCCAGGAGCCGTGTCCCTGCATGGCGCGAGGGCACTTCGCAATTCCCAATTCGTAAAAGACACGATATACGAAAGCGAAGCACTAGAGGCAAATTACAGGTGATGACCCTCTGCTTCGAGCTTGATAAGAAGAAATGGGAGTCTTATCTCCCAGAGCTGGGCGTATCGGTGAAATGTGACGCGATGTGATCTGCAATGACAGATGGAGTCGTAACTACGATGGTTTCTTCAACCTCCGATGGGCTATAAAATGACACATAGACATAACAAAATTATTTTATCACTTTCCGATGCCCTCTGAAAAAATGTCTGCTACCAGTGAGGTAATGTACGTCTGGACAGTGTCCTGCTCCGTAAAGCCCACCAACAAGACACCTTTATGGTTCCAGAAAACGGAAGCCATTGTTATCCTGTTGCTCAGTGTCAGTTTAAACCGGGTTTAAACTTTTCTTGCCTTGTTTGGAGAGGAATGATATATTGGCTGCTTGGACTGTTCTTTGGTTGCTTGAGTGTTATACAGGGCTCAAGTTTCATCGCCATTCAGGATCGACTTTTAAATATCTTCCCCATCACTATGGTAACGTGTGAGAAACACTGTGGCTGATATCATTCTCTGAGATTTTTGATTGTTAGTCAAACTTTTCGGCACCCTACGTGAACAAAGTTTCGTGTATCCTAAGTGTTGAGTCACAACTGTGTACAGAAAAGGCATTGAAATATCTGGGATTGATATGGAAATTTCACTGATCATAAACCTCCATTTGTGACGGACAAGCGAAGAATTTCAGGAGGCTGTCGAGACGCACATTCCCTCACTGGCGGCAGACTTCTTTGCGGAGGGCATCGGAAAGCAGGTGTCTCAATACGACAAATGCCTAAAACGTTTTGGCTATTATGTGGAATAATTAAGTAGGAAATTACTAAACTGTTTGTGAAAGAATCATTTTGTTATGTCAATGAGTCTTTTTTAATAGCTTATCGACCGGGCGAGTTGGATCTACGGTTAGGGGCGCGCAGCTGTGATCTTGCATCCGGGAGTTAGTGCGTTTGAACCCCACTGTTGGCAGCCCTGAAGATGATTTTCCGTGGCTTCCCATTTTCACACCAGGAATGCTGGGGCTTCACCTTTATTAAGACCACGGCTGCTTCCTTACCACTTCTAGGCCTTTACTATCCCATCGTCACCATTATACCTATCTGTGTCGGTGCGACATGAAACAAATTCTAAAAAAGGTATAGCCCATCGGAGTTTGAAAACTAAAACAACCTTGGTGGATCTCCATTGATGAAGATTTCGGAAAGTGAAGGAATGTTCTGGATTCCAACAATACGGTGTTTCCTTACCCATGACCATAAAACATACTTCTTATTCCACGTGTTGAGCAATGGGTCGTGAAAATTTGACTGTACTTCATTGTCACACCTTGTATGTATAGATCGCTACTGTTCGACCTGTATTTTTTGAATACAGAGGAGAGAAGCTGGTTATGGACTAACTCGCAAATTTATTATTTTACAGGCTTTTTCGGTACTCATTTTCATGTGAGACGGAACTGTGCAGAATTGTTGGGCACATAGTCCTTAAAATGGTATAAATCACATCTGTCAGTTGTTCTCAACGTTATGAAACACTTAATCATTAAATCCATCGTAGAGAAGAGGAAATAATTCACAGAGGAAAGGAAATGTAGATCACAATACGACGGATGGGTACTAGGGACATATAAAGCACGTCACCTCTAAACAAGTTGAAATATGACGCGAATTTGACAGCGGTGTTTGAGTGCGCGTGGAGTCGCTATTCAGCCAGCATGTTCCTGTCTAACTCGTTAGCCTGATGGTCAGGTAATTTCCCGCCCAGCTAGTCGATTGCTACAAATCCAATACGTGTGCGACTAAATTGAAAATCTTAATAAGCCAGGGATATACAGAATGTAAGCTATGTTACGGACTGGGTGGACAGCACGTGATACAGAACTAGACATTAATTCTGACCACCAGCGCAATTAAACCTGAAATTTGTATCGTAGATTTGTAACGTAATTATAGTAATCAGAAATTCGATAAATTCTGTTATCCTGATATTTACCTTCGATTTAATTTATTAAATATTATACGCAGTAGCACTCAAAATATCTTTATTAGAGATTTTCAGTAGGTAGGTCTGTGCACATGCACACATAGACTACGTGTATACGAGGGTTGTAAATAGAGCAGTATTGATAGAACGCAATATTAGTAAACAAACAAGTAAGGTAAGGGTGTATTCTGTCCGAAGACAGGTCCGAACTTGTAAGGTGGGGTGGCCAGTTCCTTTTGGCTCCTCCATTCCCTTACCCTCCACCAACAGCGCGTGGCAACCCATCCAAATCTTGACCATACCCAATGTTGTTTAACTTCGGAGATCTCTCGGGATCCGGTGTTTCAACACGGCTATGACCGTTGGCAACAAACAAGTGCAATTGTATTAAATTCCTTGAATGGGCTCATCGCAAAGTCTTAACGTTTGCCAAATATCGGAACGCCGGGAAGCCGTTGGGGCCGTTGGCAAGGCGTTCTCTGTTGATGACAGCGATGGAGCCCTACTGCGTGGCGTACAGGTGCTACGTCAGGAAATCGGCGGCTTCGGAGGGGTTCCTTCAACTTCGGAAACAGGTCGAAGTCAAAGGGACTCAGGTCTGGAGAGTACGGAGGGTGTTCCAGAGACCTTTCAATGCCCCGCTGGAATAAAAGCTTGACATTGTCTGCGTTGTCATGCAACATGATAAGGGCGATAGTCTCGCAATAAACGTGGTAGTTTGCGTCGCATAGCCGGACACAGATGTCGCTCCAGAAATCGGCAGTAGTAGTCGCTGATGACAGTTTGTTCCTCAGGCAGAGCATGCGTAGGAATAACCCCCCTCGTAGTCGTATGCAACAATCAACATAAGTTTCACCGACTGGGTTCCTGTCGACATTTCTGTGGACGTAGCGAACCTGGGTGACGCCATTCTTTCGATTGGCACTTTAATTCAGGCCCACGTCTCATCAATGGCAACAATACGCTGCAGAAGTTATTTTGCTGCCCAAATAAGTGAACGTTTCTTCAGTTTCCATTTAAAGTATAGGGTTATTCTAAATTAGTTACCTTAATGTAACATTAAATAACTCCGCATGCATAATTATTTTACATAATTTATTTCCTAAACACGTACTGAGATAACCTCAAGATATGTTTACAAATGTTTAAAACGGGCGAGTTGGCTAGGGCGCGCACCTGTGAGCTTGCATCCGGGAGATAGTGGTTCGAACCCCACTGTCGCCAGCTCTGAAGATGGTTTTCCGTGGTTTCCCATTTTCACAAATAATTGCCCTGCACCATTACTTATCACTCGTATTTAAAAGTTTTTTTAGACAATGAAGTGCCTGATTAAAATGATTACTGTGATAGAGTAATTCATGTAATTATTTACCTTCATTATAGCTAATAGACTTGAACTACTCCCTAAACTATCAAAAACTTTCGTGCTTCATACACCGAGATATATACCAATAACCTTGTAGAAAATGGTATGCTAAATATAAGCTATTGGGTTCATACCCCGTAATTGAACCGCTAACCAATAATTTATTTAAAGAAAACAGTGGGATTAAAAATATAATTATAAATATAAACTTTAACATTGTAAGACTCTAAATGTTTGAAAAAATCATTATGTGTGCGAATTAAGGCCACGGCCGCTTCCTTCCCGCTCCTAGTCCTTTCCTATCCCATCGTCGCCACAAGACCTGTCTGAGTGGGCGCGACGTAAAACCAATAGCAATATATATATATATATATATATATATTTAATGTTGCTTCAACTTGGAAGTTCATTCTAGGATTGCCACGTGTCCCGAATTATACGGGATTTCCCGTATTTGAATGTCTGAAGTACTGACCCTTTTTAACAACTCAAGGGACGCCCTTTATTTCCATATTTAAACAACTCACTTCTGCCGTTCTTAAAATGATCTACTTATAGTAGCTTTTAATGAAGCACTAGGTGAGCTTGAAAAAAGTAAATTACCGTCGTTGAAACGTACAATACAATGTCAACCTTGACGTCCTAGTTAATTTGGCCGAAAGATTATTCTTTATCGGTGGGAAAGATAAGTCATTTATACATGAACTCCTTCTAAACCTTCGGAATGAATTAAGTGAAATCTGACCTAAAGGGCTTTTCCATTGCCGCTGGAAAAATGTATGACCTCAGTGATGTTAATATTTATAAGAAAGTAGAGGCTTTCCGTTTCAAAAACGTTTCATTTCATGGATTTGAAGAAATAATTCTGTTGGGCTTATGTAGTGTCAAGAAAACAAGGTGAAATTCTTCACATTTCGCAGAGAATTTTGCTCCGCGTCTTCAGAAGAAACTCTCGACTGTTCATGAGAAAGACACTGTCATTTTTTCAGCTTTTAATTTGAATAGCTTTTATGAAGAATTTTCTTCCGGTAACCTTGTTTTATGGTGACGAGACTTGGACCCTAACAGAGAACACCAGCATAAACTTCGATCTTTTGAGTTGTGGTGCTATCGACGCCTGCTCAGAATATTATGGATTGACAGAGTACGTAACACTGAAGTACTCCAACGCTTGAAAGAAAGAGCTGGCGGTCATGCACAACATCAAAAAGAAGAAACTTTGGTACTTCGGCCATATCATTCGAAATGATTAAATATAGACTGCTTCAGCTTATCTTGCAATGTAAAATTGAAGGAAGGAAAAGTAGAGGAAGAAGGAGAATATATTGGCTACTGCAACTACGAGAATGGTATGGTATGGAGAATAAGAACCAAATCGCCCTGATTACAACCGACATCCAATGAGGATATGGAGAAGAAGAAGAAGAAGAAGAAGAAACATTGAATTACGTTATGCTGGAGCTAAATATACCTGTACTGATACTGATAGTGATCAGAGTTCTAATTTGAATTCAAAATGGGTGCATTTTTTCTTTAAAGTTACTTTAGATGCAGTTCCAAATATACTAATGTTGGTATCTCATGTTTAAGCATACCTGTTTCGAGCGCATATGTAGAAAGAGTTCTTTGAATTCTGGAAAAAAAATGGAATGATCTGCACCTCTGATAAAGTCAGAAATTCAATTGTCACTTAATTTTTGATCGTAGTTGTCAGAAATTTCATGACTTCATTAAGGGAGTCCCAGCATTATTTAAAAAGAAAGAAAGATTATAAACATGAAGAAAAAGAGGGTTTTAAACTTTTGATGTAGAAAATGAAACGGCAGAATACTGTAATAACGTTTGTGCCTACAATGTAATTATTGTACAGTAAATTATATCTCAGTGTTTTCTTGAACAAATACTGTGCGAGTTGGCCTTGTTTTTAAGGGCGCGAAGTTGTGAACTTGCATCAGGGAGGTAGTGCGTTCCAATTCCACTGTCGGCAGCCCCGAAGATGGTTTTCCGTGTTTTCCCATTTCCACACCGGACAAATGCAGGGGCTGTACCTAAACTAAGGCCACGGCTACTTCCTTCTCACTCCTAGGTCGTTCTTATCCAGTCGTCGCCGTAAGACCTACCTGTCTGTGTCGGTGCGACGTAAAACAAATTATAAAAACTTAAACAAGTGTCGTTATATGGGATATAAAAACTTTCCAGTCTGTCAAACACACAAAAGAAGGACCAGCATGTACTTGGGTCGGGAAGGTTACGGAAAAATTGAGCCATTTGAGCCCATTTTCAACTCAAAACATTTTATAGGTAACACATACGTACGACAGTAAAGGATTAATGTACACAGAAACAAGAGTTCGACCTCGGTACTACCTCATCGGGTGACGTCATAGCGCCGGTATCTTAAGGTACTATAATCGCCGTATCGTGCACCTAACAACATTGCTGTAGCTCTGGTCTGATGCCTGCTAGAACTTTGTGTGAAGTGTCGTTCAATTCATCTCGGTGAATGCTACAAGTGTACAGCAAAGAATAAATTAAACAATGAACTTTCTATACGATGATGATGATCATGATGATGATGATGCTTGTTGGTTGAAACAAAATTTAATATTGAAAAGATTACCCACTGACTAGATTATAAGGGTGATGGTGGAAAAAGAGATTATGAAGTTAAAATAGTCAGTGGATCTAATTCGCAATGCCTTAATTTCGTCTAAAAACATTTAAAAATGGATTTAAATGCATTAAAATGGAATAGGGTATTGCCTTTGAAGTTACACTATACATTTCATTCAAATTAAAAGTAAAAATTTAAAAAAACATTATAAAGCAAATAGAGACTAAAACAGAACTAATAGAATAAAAAATCAATCCACTAAAAATGTAAAATAATGAAAAATAGAAAATTTACTCTTAAACACAATAAAACAAGTCACTATCCATCATAAAACGGATGGCAAGATCTGCTGACTGCTGGTCATATCGTTAACTTTCTAGAAACCTGCGGTGTTAAAAAAAAGAGTGAAAAATTCTTTCTGTCGCAAACTTTCTCAACATTTAGACAAGAAATGGCTTTCAGTTTAAGAGGAAAGAGTGGCTTATTGGAATTCCGAAAGTCCAAAACTACCAGTGCTGAGTGTCAAAAGGGTTATTGCGATCGTCTCGAAGTGAGGGCAGCCGGGCGTTGCGAGCAGAATTCCACGCTACTGGAGCCCCAGTTGAACCTGTCTACTGCCCAAAATTAGTTCATAAAATTTCTTTGTTTCTCTCTTTCTTAATCCGTTTACCCTCCAGTGTTGGTTTTTCCCTCGGACTCAGCCAGGTATTCCACCTCTACCGCCTCAAAGGCAGTGTCCTGGAGCGTGAGACTTTAGGTCGGGGATACAACTGGTGAGGAGGACCAGTGCTTCGCCTAGGCGACCTCACCTGCTATGCTGAGCAGGGGCCTTGCGGGGGGATGGGAAGATTGGAAGGGATAGACAAGGAAGAGGGAAGGATGAGACTGTGTCCATAAGTCAGGAACCATCCCGGTAATTGCCTGGAGGAGAAGTGAGAAACCACGCAAAACCACTTTGAGGATGGCTGAAGTGGGAATCGAACCGCCTCTACTCCGTTCACCTCCCGTGGCTGAGTGGACCACGCTCCAGTCCTCGTACCACTTTCAAAATTTTATGGCATAGCCAGGCATCGAATCCGGGCACCTGATCACACTAACCACTAAACCAAAGAGGCAGACTGTTTATAAACAAGAAATATATACACAGTTAAACTTCTATAACTCGAACATTTGTAACTCGATTTTTTAGTTCGAAGGAATTTTCGTTTCCCGACGGATTCCTTTAGAATTGATGCGTTTCTGGCACAATTACTTCAGATAAAACAACTCATGCTTGTCAGTCATTTCATAGGGCTTTTGGACTTCCCAGTGTACACAACTTTATTGACGATATCATTCAAGCGCAAACAAAAGCATTCAAACGAATGATAAGGGCTACTTACAAATGTAATTTTGCATACGAAAAAGAAAATGGTGACAAATTTCCCTTTGAGAAACTAAAATGGTCATAAATATGCCTTTGAATAAATGAAACTGAAATTAATAACAAATAATCTATTTGCATTTGACAAACCCTTATCGAAAAGTATTTGTATAGAATTTGGAGTCTAAAGTGAAGGATTCACTGAATCGAAAAGGGGAAACTGTCTCAGAGACGACCAAACTACCTCGTATTAAACAATCAGCTCTCTAAAGTATGATGAGATGTGGCCTCTTTGATAAGACAGCCTTCTGTATGTCCCTTGGTCGTAGCCATCCATCAATACATCACTTCACAGCCTGCACGGTTCCTAGGTAATATCACAGCACATACTTTGTACCGCTAATATCGTGACACAATTCAATCCATAAGACATATTTATGTCTAAACCCGTAGGCAGTGCGTATTGTAGAGGGAGTGATTCTAAAATGCAGACTTAGAAAGTTTACACGCTTGAACTTCCTGAAAATTATTTCTTATTATAAAGTTAACAACATAATAAATAATATAACAGACCGATACCATGGACACAAAATATTTCATTTAACTTAACAACAAGCAGTCATACACGGATAGAAATGTGACATCTTCTTGACAAACACCCGATATACCACACTATCGAGCTCGATAGCTGCAGTCACTTAAGTGCGGCCATTATCCAGTATTCGGGAGATAGTGGGTTCCAGCCTCCACTCTCGGCAGTCTTGAAGATGCTTTTCCGATTTTCACACCAGGCAAATGCTGGGACTGTACCTTAAGGCCCACTCCTAGCCCTTTCCTATCCCATCGTCGCCGTAAGACCTATCTGTGTCGGTGTAACGTAAAGCCAGCTGTAAAAGTGTTTATGCCATAGGCCTACTTATGACTGACACTTAGCAGTCATGAAGAGCCCTAATTCTCTGAAAATGGAAAGAAATGTGCAGGGTCGTTTAAAATGCATCGAGCGCAGTTGGCTTTAGCCCAAAGCTGAAAGCCGCACGCAGATTTTTCCTTTATCTCAGGTAAAATTTCAGACTCCATGGATAAATGGTTAGCGCGCTGAACTCTGTTCCAAGTGGACTGGGGTTCTATTCCCGGCTGGGCCGGAGATTTTAACCTTCATTGGTTAATTCCGATGATTCGGGGGCCGGGTGTGTGTGTTCCGTCTTCAGCATTACAATTCATCATAAGTAGGGACCAATCCTACTGACGTTCAGGCCGCCTATCGTGCGTCAACTGTACCCGGCCTCTCCGGAGGCTACATGCTATTATAATTACTATTATTTCCTTCTTCTTCTTCTTAATCTGTTTACCCTGCAGGCTCGGTTTTTCACTCGGACTCAGCGAGGGTTCCCACCTCTACCGCCTCAAGGGCAGTGTTCTGGAGCTTCAGACTCTGGGTCGGGGGATACAACTGGGGAGGATGACCAGTACCTCGGCCAGGCGTCCTCACCTGCTATGCTGATCAGGGTCCTTGTGGGAGGATGGGAAGATTGGAAGGAATAGTCCAGGAAGTGGGAAGGAAACGGCTCTGTCCTTAAGTTAGGGACCATCCCGGCATTTGCCTGGAGGAGAAGTGGGAAACCACGGAAAACCACTTCCAGGATCGCTGAGGTGGAAATCGAACCCACCTCTACTCATTTGACCTCGCGAGACTGAGTGGACCCCGTTCCAGGCCTCATACCACTTTTCAGTTTTCGTGGCAGAGCCGGGAATCGAACCCGGGCCTTCGGGGGTGGCAGTTAATCACACTAACCACTACACCACAGAGGCGGACGCTATTATTATAGCACGTAAAATTATTTCCTTGCGTGCAGTGGACAGTTTTCGGTTTTCTGGTATGTTGGACGGCATGTACGAGTAACACGGCCCCACTGAAGTCGTGACTAAACCACCTTCGATTGCAACTGTACGTTGTTGGATCTTACCATTATTATTATTATTATTATTATTATTATTATTATTATTATTATTATTATTATTATTATTATTATTTTAGTAGTATAAAATGAAGCCATATCCGTAGGGAATATGAAGGTCCTTCATGAAGAGGAAAGAGGCGAGTAAAAGTTCCCCAGGGCCCTTACCTAAATCCTGGCATTGCCTCCACTTACTTCTGACAGGCTCCTCTCTTTCATCTATCCTATCAGACCTCTCTTGATGTAACTATAAAGCTTTTCACTTTGTCCAAGGCACTAATTATAATACATTTAAAATATAACATAGCTGTAAAAACTACACACTATTAAGCAAACAATGACATGTTTTGTTCTACAAGACAAAGATAAAGACACCTCCGTACAGGCCATGACGGCCCTTGGAAGAGTGAAAGGTAAAAGCTTCCACCATTGTTAACCGCGGCACGTGACGGGGTAGAGTGATTAGCTCTACGCCCGGCCGCCTTTGCCCCCAGGAATTAACCTGGTAGTCATTTTTTGTGTAGGCTGAGTGAACATCAGGGCCATTTGCACCTCCGGAAGTGGAAATGTCGTTTCTTAAATTTTATGACTTCCTGGCGGGGATTCGAACCCACGTCCTTCCGGGTGAACCGAGCACGCCTTTACCGCCTCGGCCAGGCAGCCCGTTTGTTCTACAAGAACACCATCAAATTGTATAGAATCGCTTTATATCGTGCGTATGTGTGTACAATATTGTTTTCGTTGCCTAAACTTGTCAATGATTGTGAGTTGGTGATATTGTTATGAACAAGAGGACGGGGAAAGTTGACCGTGCGGTTAGGGGCGCTCTGCTCTGAGCTTGAATTCGAGAGATAGTGGGTTCGAACCCCTCTGTCGGCAGCCCTGAATATAGGTGTCCGTGGGTTTCCACCTTCAAACCAGGCAAATAATGCGGCTGTATTTTAATTAAGGCCACGGCCGCTTCCTTCCATCTCCAATCACTTTCCTATCACATCGTCACGGTAAGAACCTTCTGTGTCGGTGCGACGTAAAGCCAATTATTAAAAAATGTGAACAAGATATAACAAATAATGATTGCAGTGTTCTTGACCTGTCACCTTATTAAGTTACAGAAATGTTTCTGTACTTATGTAAAACCGCTAATCAATCGTCCGTTACCTACAGCAACTGTGTCCTTGTTCGGTCTTGGTAGCTAATTAGTGGGGTGAGAGGAAATTCTGTAGTCAAACTCTGTTCTGTTGGGAAGGGAAGGGGAGTAAGGAGAGTGAGGAGGTATGTAAGTACAGACAAGCACAGAAGTATTTCCTTAAGCTAATAAGGTGACAGCTGAAGACTGCTACGATCATTATTATTTTTTGTTCATTATATCACCAACTCACAACAATTGAAAAGTATAGGCAACTTAAACTATATTGTATACATGAGTCGTGATCAAAAAGTTTCCATTTGAGAGCGTTGCTGCAGCGGACATGCAACGTAGCAGGACTCCGATGCGGGTATAAAAACACAGACATTTGTCAGTCGCATCGTGCCAAGGTGCGTGCGTTAAATGCAGCCACGTAAACTATGGTGACTTTATTACCAAATGCGTCCAAACAGGACCAGCGTGCTGTTATTCCGTTCATTGCTGACGAAGGACAAATACCGGTGGACATCCATCAGAGAATGAAAACTGTGTATGGGGCAGCACGTCTGTCGAATGGTGTATCAAGTTCCTTGCGGGTCGTGTTTCGATACAAGAAGCCGATCGATCTGGGAGGCCAGCCTCCTCGATTACGGACAACAACAAGCGGACGTTGGATGAGACGATTAGGGCGATTATCACGCCTTCGGACCCCTCAAAAACTGCGTTGGAGGGTGGACGCTTACTGTCGGAGGAGGATGTGCAGCAAACGGTACGGACTTCTTCACTCAGCACGACACGGTGTTTGACCACAAGGTGGTGCGTCGGTGGGATTAGAGCCTCACTGCTCACGGCGATTTTGCCTGATTGGCATCCCGATTCAGGGTTGTATTTCCTCGAATGGAAACTTTTTGATCGGCCCTCATATATGTGCATGATTCAGGGTATTTGATAGAATCTGAGGAAGTTCCTGCAGAGCAAGACATGCCATTCACTGTTTAATAGTGTCTATCTTTTATAGGTGTGTTACAGTGTTATTGTTTTCGACAGGCTGCTATCTCAGGCTCGGCTGTGTAAAAGAGAAATTCTTGCTCCAAGAAATGAAGGTGTCCAGCTTCATCAACAGGAAACTTTTACTAAAATTACCCGGTGTTCTACAGATTTACAAGTCTATGAACATGATCTGTAATACAGATGAGGTTGTCAACTACTTGACCGAGATTTTGAACAACTTGGATTACCCTCGAACATCCTGGAGGGACGTTTGTGGCACCGATTTTCCTTCTCAGGAATATGAATCGTCCTGGAGCACGACTCACAGCCAAGAAACTCTTGCCGAATATTATTGAAGCCACCATCATGAGTGGACATGACGCTAGTGAAATAGTATTGATTCCTCGGATTCAAATGATCCCTTCGGATTTGCCGTTTCAATTTAGACGTCCGCAGTTCCCTATTCGTTTGAGTTTCACTGTGTGAATCAACAAGGCACAAGGACAACCGCTAACATTTTTAGGTCTTGTTTTTCGAAAACCATGCTTCTTCCATGGTCATCAGTACCTGAGTTGTTGAAGAGTTGGAAAGAGAAACACACTATACATCTTAGGTCCAAATGTAAGGTCATTTAATGTGGTTTATTTGGAAACTTTTTAAGAAAAAAGTACGAGTGTTGGAACTTAAATACTGGCAACACTGCTGTAGAGACGCTATGCAACGGAATCTAATATTGTCGCTGATAGCACACGTTGGTTACATACCTACCTTACCTCAGAGCAAATGGACTCTCCCTTCCCACATGACGTGCGTGCGCACAAGCGAGAGAAACACAGTCACTTGTGAGCTAGCGGTCTAATGTAACATTGTCACTATGTTTTCCAAACAGGAACAACGGAGTTGGATCAAGATTGAATGTGCCAGAGGTCGTACAGCACGGCAGTGTCATCAAGGTCTTAAAGAGACTTGCGGGGAATCTACATTGCCTTACAGAGCAGTGGCACGTTCTGTAAAAGCCTTCAACGATGGTCGGCAAACTGTGGCAGACATTCATCGGGTAGGTCGTCCTACGAGCGTCAGTGAAGAAGAAGTGCATGCTCTTGCCTCATTACTGATCAGTGATCGAAACCAGACGATTCGTGAGCTTAGAACTGTTGCAGAGATTCGACAGGCAGTAGACCACTCCATTCACACCATCAACAGAACAGGCTCTGCTAAAGGTATACTACGACTTCCACATCGCTGGCAACGGGCTATACACAACTCTGGTGACTACATTGAAGGACAGTAAAGGTTGCTAACATGTAACTCTTTTGTATCTGTTGTAAATAAATAGTTGCCACTATTTAAGTTCCAACCTTCGTAGTTTGGTTTTATAAAATATGCTTTTTTATATTTTTTCAGTATCATTTTACCATCCACCAACCTGGTATTGTAAGCATTGAAAGTAACAAAATGCCTGATAATGTAATAATTTCTACTTATATAAAACAGATGTTTGTTAATAAATATTCTTTTGAATTTGCTGTTAAAGAAAGGGTGTAAAACATCTAAAGGTTGAATTAGAAACGCGGGAGAAGCCGCGGGTAAATGCTAGTTCTGAAATATCACATTAATTCTTTCCTTCTTCTGAATACAAATATTATATGTCTTTACCAACAGTGATAAGCCACTTTTTTTACTGTAATCACTTTCCTGAATGTTAACTGTTATGTGGTAGTTACTATAGGTAATGGATTACTGGGTAAATGAGAGAAGTTCTAAAGAATATGGTGCTAAACCGAAGTTTGAAAGAAAATCCCCAGGAGATTCGTGTAATTACTGGTACGGCTTAAGTGATCCTCCGGAGCTAAATTTTACTTCTTCGCTCTCTGGGGAGCGCTGATCGATACCTAATATGTTGGCGGTTGGAGAAATTCTTGTTCTACTCTTAAAGTGGTGATCTGTTATCTCGGAAACAATCAGTGAATACTCTCGTTGATAATTCAATTTGATCTGCTGAACTGGAAACTCATTCAACACGACATTCCGATAAATTACCTGGGAGAGTATTTATATTTAGATCACTCTTTAATTTCCTATAAGTGCGCGTAAACCACTCACTGATAATTTAACTTGAAGGTGTATTGGGTTAGAGAATCGTACCTATTAAGTATATAATGTGCGTTTTAACCCTACAGCACAAACGTTCGTAATTTTTAGGACTGCCAGTTCTTTATTGTAGCACGAAACGTACGGGAAGTTCTCAAGCGCTTCCATCTCTTTACTACCCTCCTATCTTTCATGGTTGAATGATGCGTTTGTGACTTCCAAGAGGAAACTCCACCCAGTGCTTAGAAAAGTGTTGCGGCCTTTCTGAAGGTCGTCATTTTTACGATCGCCTCTAACTTAGTTACATCTAACAAGATCAGTAATGTTTACGATTATTATTAATAGTAATTATTATTATTATTATTATTATTATTATTATTATTATTATTATTATTATTATTATTATTATTATTATTATTATTATTATTACTAGCTGATATACCCGTGCTTCGCTACGGGATTCTCAGAAAGACTGACTTTGTGGTTTTCCTAACTGAAATCAATATAGGTCATTACAAAAACGTAAGTAGGAATGTAGCGATTAAAAGCAATGCTATAATATAAAATACTCGATCAAATGGAAAGCCGCACGTTTTGTCACTTTTAACGAACAGTGTTGCGGTTAGATTGCGGTGCCAATCTAATAGTCCAAAGTTCCAGAGCTGGGATGACCAGGCCGCAAATTGCCATGAACACTCATCTGCCATTATTCCGCTAATTATGCACACTGTTCATTCCAATCAGTGCCTCAGAGTAGGGATTGAATAGCCTGAATGCTATGATGATCCAGTGTGTTACGTATCAGTAGTATCAGAAAATTTATAAACCAGGGGAATGGCATGCTAAAGAAGAAAGTTATCTAACTCCCCAGCTACTTCCCATCAATATTCAGGCAGGCTGTTACACTCTAAACGACTGGGCGAGTTGACCGTGTGGTTAGCGGTGCGCAGCTGTGAGCTTGCATCCGAGAGATAGTGGATTCGAACCCCACTGTCGGCAGCGCTGAAGATGGTATTTCGTGGTTTCCCACTTTCACACCAGTCAAATGCTGGGCCTGTACCTTAATTAAGGCCTAAGGCACTCCTAGCCCTTTCCTATCCCATCGTCGCCATAAAACCTATCTATGTCGGTGCAACGTAAATCAAATAAAAATACTTTGTACGCAGCAGTAATCTTATCTACCGGAGATGAGGGGCAACAGAAGACAAAGCACATCACGACAAACAATGGTCAATGTAACGTTATTGTTGATCAACCTTATGAGCTTTCTATATTGTAGGCCTATACATTTAGTTTTCTTTCGACTCTGGGATTTGTAAAATATTTTATGCCGTAAACTGTAGTTTCCTATTCTCCGACTATACATACCGATTTTCATTAAATACTGTTTACCCATTTTCTCGTTACTCGGCGCTGATATGGATTTAGTAACAAAAATCCAAATTCATGAATATCTTTGTGATCATAGCCAGTACGGTAACAATGTATAAGACATGAATAATAGGAAATCTAATACTATACAACCTTAGTTATGTAGCATTCATCGATTACACTTCTAATAAGAATTATTTGAGAATTACATTTTAGGCCTTCCCCTAAACTACCATTTCACTCAGCGTGGATAAAATAATTTACAGCTTAGACTATAGCGACTTATTTCCTGACTTTGCATACCGATTTTCATCGAGATAGGACTACTAATGACAACAATATTTGAGAATTAATTTTTAGGCCTTCCCTTAAACTACCATTTTTCTCAGCGTGAATACAATTATTGACAGCCTAGATTGTAGCAATTTATTCCCCAACTTTGCATACTCATTTTCTTTAAAATACGACCACTAATAACATAAATAGTTGAGAATTCAATTTTAGGCCTACCCCTAAACTACCATTTCACTCAGGGTGAGTAAAATGATTTATAGCCTAGATTGTAGAGGCTCAACCTCCGACTTCACATACCGATTTTCATTAGACCACTAATAACATAAATAGTTGAGAATTCAATTTTAGGCCTTCCCCTAAACTACCATTTCACTCGGCGTGAGTAAAATGATTTATAGCCTAGATTGTAGAGGCTCATCCCCCGACTTCACATACCGATTTTCATTAAATTTTCTTCAACCGCTTTCTCGTGATCCGTGTACATACATACATACAGACAGACAGACAGACAGACAGACAGACAGACAGACAGACAGACAGACAGACAGACAGACAGACAGACAGACAGACAGACAGACAGACAGACAGACAGACAGACAGACAGACAGACAGACAGACAGACAGACAGACAGACAGACAGACAGACAGACAGACAGACAGACAGACAGACAGACAGACAGACAGACAGACAGACAGACAGACAGACAGACAGACAGACAGACAGACAGACAGACAGACAGACAGACAGACAGACAGACAGACAGACAGACAGACAGACAGACAGACAGACAGACAGACAGACAGACAGACAGACAGACAGACAGACAGACAGACAGACAGACAGACAGAAATTACGGAAAAGTAAAAAGTGCATTTTCTTGTTACTATGGGCATGACCGATACAGAAATACCATTATTTTCAAATTCTGAGCAATGTACGGACAAAACTCTTATTTTAGATATATATAGATTATTATTCCTAAGGCCTTTGCTGGCAAGATGTAGTGTTCACAGTGCACTATGTTTTCTGGTATGGGCTAGACTAAATTTGTTACTTTCATTGACCTGTCTCAGTCTTATCCTTGGCTTTGACAATATGAAAGTGGCTGAGGTATGAGTGATGCTAGTAATGCCATTCTTTATGCAGCCAGTCCCTGCTCTGGATGGTGTGAAATTGTCCCTCATAGGGTCGGTTAGTGCATGCATTTCAGTGGGCTTGGCAGACTGATATGCAATAGCAACTTCTGGCTCAGTGAGGAAAGCAACGGGAAACTACCTCACTCCTTATTTCCCTAGCACGCCTCTTCAGTGACACCTAGGCCATCTATGACAGCTAATGGTGGACCTGTTGAGTATCAAACCAGCCTTCGGGCTGAATACCCAACATATTATTCCTAGTGGCAGGTCCGTGTCTTCGTACGGAGAAATTCTGACGCCAACATTCCCTGTTTTCAGGTTCTTCCTTCAGTCTGTCGTATCTCCTCCCATCTTTGACGTCATCCAGATGTTGAAAACTTCTTCTTCTGCCTCGTCCTGCAGTTCCTTTGATCTTCCCTTCGATTACATCATATATGAGCCCCTCGTGTCTAAGTATGTGTCGGATCCAGTTGGCCTTCCCCTGAAGAATTGTATTCAGAATAGTTTTGTTCTCTCCTAATATTCTGAGTACATCGTCGTTTGCCACCCGAACTATACTTGATCTTCTCCTCCAACACCACATTTCAAAACTTTCTAGGTTTTCTCCCTCTTTCCCACGGTCTGGTTCTCTGCTCTGTACAGTGCAATGCTCCAGATATAGTACTTCACCAGTTTTTTCCTTAGTTTCAAGCTCAACTTGCTGGTCAACAGAGTCCTCTTCTTGTTGAATGCGACTTAGTCCATGGCGATTATTGGAGAGCACTATGAGGTCATCTGCATACTTGATGGTGTTGATGAGACGTCCTCCTGTCCTGAAATTTCCGCATCCATTCAAAGCTTCTTTCGCCAGTCTTTCTCCACACAGGTTGAAGAGACTCGGCGATACGATATGGGCTTATAATTAATTATATACATGCTCGAAGATTTGTTGACTGAAATACTAACACCAGCATTTAGCGACCATACATCTTATTTGATTTCAAATGTCAGATATACAGTAGTGCTGTAATGTGCATCCTGCTTTGCACCCAGGACGAGAGTAGCTCGTCATTCAGTCGAATTAGGAAGCGTTTCCTCTTTAGGATATTCTCCTTTTCACGGTTGGTGTTTTGAACGTGGATTGCCTACATCAGGGCCTCTCAGAGTACATGCGCCTGGTGCATGCACTGTGCACGGTGCAAAAGACGACTTCGCTTGGTTGCCCAGAGTACAGGCCTCCACTCCTCGATTTGGAGCAATAGCGCTGTCTCTCTCTTTCCCCAGGCCTGTCTCGCTCGCTCCTGCTGTCTCCCTCTTCCTCACTTGCCCCGTAGCGCTCCAAATCCGAGCCGAGTTGAACCGAGTTGAGCCGAGCTTAGCCGAGTAGCCCAGAGACGAAGCGTTGGTCCGAGCCGAGCGGGAGCGATGAACAGTGCACGGAGCTCTTGCGCCTCGATTTGCACTCGTGAGATTTTGGGCGTTTGAGAGGCCCTGGCATACATAGTAGACCAAATAATGTTCAAAATTCTATTACAAAGGCCAGTGTTTAGTGTTGTGGCTGCAAGAAATTTTGCGAGAAATCTGGTCTCTCAAATGACCTGCTCCTCACTATACGGTCGGTGACTGGAATCGAACCCCTTCGTGAGGGAAGCACTGGAACATTATCTTCCCCAAGGAGAACTATCTGTCACATATGAGCATCAAAAAGGAGGAGAATAAGAACAACGTTTAGTGCTGTTGGTTGAAAGGCATTTTGCAAGGATCACCGAGCGCAATTATGCACTGAGTGTTCGAAACAGAATGTTCTCATTTTTATCAAGACTATAGTTTCTGTGCTTATAGGCAGTGCTAAATTTTCCTTACGAACGTTTGTAAAATATGATAATTGAAGAGTGTTTGTGCTCCAGGGTTAGAGTACGCTGAATTGACCCATATTGCAATGAAAAAGCGAGGTAACACAACGCGGATACGTATGTAAATAGACATACATCTAGAAAAGCGCCAAGTAGCGTTCAACGCATTGAGCTGAAGCAGATTAGTCTGCTACGGCCAGTCTAACGTAGTGCGTGTGAAGTCTCGTGTCATAGTGCGATTTATCAGCGCATAAACATCACATTGTCTTACAAATAGGGAAGAACTGCAACGGAGACGTATGCGATGATGGTGCAAGTGTGTTGAACAGGAGGCTTAAGCAGAAAATATTTTTACGACTGGTTCAAACGCTTTCGGGGCGGAAAGAAAACTCATGATGATGCACTACGTCGGAATAAACCATCAATAAACAGAAGTGCAGAAAACATCGAGCCAGTGCGACAGATACTGCCACAAAGTCGGTGGCTGTCTCTGTGAAGGATATCACAGGAAATAGGGATTAGCAAGGACGGTGTGAGCACCATCATCCACAACAATTTGGGTAAGCAGACGATATGTTTTTGCATTCATGCCGCGTACAATGACTGACGAGCAAAAATCAACACGGATGGAACTAGAGGCAGATTTCCTTGAACGTGTATCCGAGATCGATCTTTTCTGAAAACGATCATCAGAGGCGATGAGAGTTGGTGCTACTAGTTCAATCCGGAGACCAAGCGACAATCAATGGCATGGTGATCACCGGGCTCTCCACGTCCCAGAAAGAGTCGACTCCAAAATTCCAGGATAAAGACACTGTTGATCGCCTCTCTCGAAAACAATGGCTTCATGAATTCATAACAAACTGTCCACGCCACATACTACAAGAACGTATAGAAAGGGTTGCTACTAAGCATTTGATGTGTTCGGCCAGAGTAATGAAAATTGGAATCTCGTCCACCACGACAACACCCACCCACACACTGCGATCATTATGCGCAACTTTCTGGCTAAGCGGAGCGTAACTGTTCTCCAACGTCCACCGTACTCATAGGATCTGGCACCTGCAGACTTCTTTCTGTTTCCCCGCTTCGAGTGAATCATGAAAGGCACAAAGTGTGCTGACATGCCGGACATCCAGAGACGTACGATATAAGCACTTCCGTCTATTTTAAACGATGTTCTCGCTAACAGATTCCAGAAGCTCTACACAAAAGTCTATTGAGACTAGTGGAGAGTATTTTGAAGGCGAATAAATATATTTTGTTCATAATTTCTCTTATCTTCATTTTGGTTATCGTATCATTCACAGAAATGTTTAGACAAACCTTTTATAATACAATGTAGACTGTTTTGCTTTTCATTTTTTAGCGTGCAAGCCACTGGGAACTGACAAACCACTTCCACAATCCTTTATTTGTAATTGAGTCAGCAGACTCGATTAGTTTCACAACTTTTACTTTAAAGTCATAACAAAATATGTTTAACCATTGTGAATTTGATCTCCCTCCGCTTCTATTACCAACATGGCCAAGTCCACGGCTCTATTAGATAATCTATCCTTTTCCACCCATCCATTAAGACTAATCGTCTAATATACAAAATTTGGTGATCAGAAATAAATGACGAGAATTGAAAATTAACACGAAAATTCAAAGCAAAATATTATACATACATATTCATTATAACCTATTACACCTTTCAGCGTTCGGTATGTAAGCCTGTGTGAATTTACTAACCACTTACACAATCCTCTATTTGTAGCAAGCTCTGAGTTCTCGTTTAATAACATACATTTTTAATATTAAAATAATTAGAAATTGGATTTAAACATTTTCGACTTGATCTCCCTCTACTTCTCTTATTCTCCATGACCAAGCCCATTATTCTTCCAGGTAATACACCCATGTTCATAAAAACCAGAACACCTTGTAAGACTAGAGATAAAAAGTTCAAATTAAGATGACATACGCATAAGTATGTTCTCAAGAAATTATAAGCGTTTGAACCATGTCGGCCCTCAAGGTCCCATCGATATCACGGCGCACCACCACCGACTGGTAAAATGTGCCTGGAGCTCTCGTTGTCACTAAAAACCAAAGGTAATGGATCACTGTCACATGAGCAGACGTGCAGGATGCCTCGCAGACGTATGTGAGGACTGTACCATCAAATGAGTGAGTTTGAAAGAGGGTGCATTTTTGGCATGAGAGAACGTGATTCATCCATCCGGGAAATTGCTGCTCGTTTGGGATGAAGTGTGTCGGCAGTGGAACGGTTGTATACAGAATGGTTCACAGAAGATCGTAGAACACGACGAGATGGGTCTGCTCGCACCATACATGACACCTCCCGAGAAGATTGACACCTAATCCGAATGGCATAGCAGGAGAGATCTGCGTCCTCCTCGGCTCTGGCGCAACAGCAGCACAGTGTATCACACCGTACACCATCATGAGTGACAGTCCGTCGCCGTTTATTATGTCTGGGTTATCGGCACGTCGTCCACTTCTCCACCTATATTTGACTAATGTGCATAAACATGCTATACTGCAATATGGTATATGGAACGATGTCACTGGGGACAGGATTGGCAGCAGATAGTGTTTTCGGATGATTCCAGGTTCTGTTTGTTTGTAAATGATGGCCGCATTTTGGTTCGCTGCAGCCAGGTGGAGAGGCATCACATTGACTACATTCGCACAAGACATACAGCGCCAACTCATGGCCTTATGGCGTGGGGTGCTAATGGGTACGACGAAAAATCACAGTTGGTGCGTGTCCAGGGCACTGTGACCAGTTTGACCTACGTGAATGACATCCTGCGACCCGTAGCCGTACCGTTTTTCCACGACACCTCAGGCGCCATATTTCAGCAGGACAATGCGTGACCACATGTTGCTGCACGAACACGTGCCTTCTTGTTGTCACAGGATGTAAGACTGTTGCCCTGGCCCGCCCAATCACCGGACTTGTCGCCAAACGAATATGTGTGCGATATGGTGAAACGACGGGTGCGGCGCTGTGACCAACTGCCAGCCACCATAGATGAACTGTGGAACCAGGTGAATGCAGCATGGATGGCTATACTCCAGGACGCCATTCACGCCTTGTACACGTCGATGCCCTGAAGCATGGATCAAGTTATTAGTGAGCATGCGGGACCCAGTGCCTACTAGGCAACAGGATACATGTTGAACCTAGGTGACTGAAATGCCAATCATTCCTGCAGAACATACTAATGAACATGTCCTGTGAATATGAACCTGTCTCTAGTCTTTCAACCTGTTTTTATGAACATGAGTGTATATCCTCCTCTGCTTACCTCACACGACCCCAAAATCGGTTTATTCTTACAGCTTCATCAGGCGAGTTCATGCCTTACATAGCCCTACCTCCTCATTCCCAGTAGCTACCTACTATTGTTCTCACCTGCTTTACCGGCGATTGCTGTCGTTGCTTTCATATCTGTTACGTCTAACTGATGAATAAGATATCCTGAGCCACCTACCTTTCACTCCCGTAAAGCAACGTTAGTCTGTAAACAGACCCGTGTAAAGAAAGTTTCCTCCAGGAGCTGACTTCTTTCTTAAAGAATACTGTTGACTGAAACTGCGAGCTCACTGCATCAGCCTTGCCGCACCTTGATTCAATATCACTTGCAAACCGAACCAAACCGCTTGGTACAACAGTCTCCAAAGGGCCATGGCCTACCAAGCGACCGCTGCTCAGCCTGAAGTCCAGCAGATTACCAGATGATCGGCACGACGAATCCTCTCGACCGTTATTCTAAGTTTTCTAGACTGGTACAATTCTGCGACCCTGGGACATTACACATCATAAATACTTGAACAGATCTACCTATTCCAGTTTTGTATTCCCAACCTGCCATTCAATACCTTAGCTTTCTACCCCATTGACATAACTTTAATTTTGGAAATGGTAAGTTTCATGTCATTCTCACTGCATCTATTTTCAAGTTCCAAGATATTAGATTGCAGGCTTTCAGCGCAATCTACCATTAAGACAAATTCGTCGGCATAAGACAAACTGCTTACTAAATTTCCACCAAAATGAATCCCTCCTTGCCACCTTTCAGTGGATGATTCACGTAAACTATGAACAACAAAGATGAAAGATTACAGCCTTGTCTAACCACTGTAAGTACTTCGAACCAAGAACTAATTCTACCATCAATTATTTCTGCAGCCGTGTTGTCAACATGAATGACTTCGATTGCTTTTAGAATATGATCCTGACAGCCCCTCTGAAGTCTGAAACCACACCGGTTTTCATCCAACTTACACCCATAATCCCTCAATACCTACAACTAACATCGTTTATCTCAGTACTCTGTCATATGCTTTGTCTAGATCTCCGAAACATACACTTAATTGTCTATTTCTCTCGGAGCAGTTTTCAATTACCTGGCGCATATTGAAAATCTGATCTTGACAGTCCCTCTGTGGTCTGAAACCAGATTGGTATCCACCCAACTTACTCTCAACCACTGATCGCTTCCCCCCTTCCAAAATGCCAGTGAGCACATTGCCTTGTATACTGATCAATGAAGTACCTCGATAGTTGTTGCAATCCTTCCTGCTCTTTTGCTTATAGATATGTGCAATATTATATTTAAGATTTAATGTAAGGTTTACCTGTTAATAATGACCTTTATGCAAGAGAGAAAGTTATCATATAAAGCGTTCTTCTGAGTTTATTTCTCCAGTTTCATTTTGTAAATTTAGTTCACAGTCTAATGTAGTAGAAAAGACCTGGGCTTCTTGTAGTTCACCCAATAACAGAACGTATTACTTAGAATATAGGAGTGTTAAATATGGGTCCCCTTTATCATTGTTTCCGTTCAATAGTTTAACACGTATGCAGTGCGTGGGGTCGGTGGAGAGAAAAAACCTAAATTGATGATGGCTGCGATAACACTAAGCGTGTTTCGATGCGTCTGTAAATTTTATTGGGACTAATTCCAGTGCTAAAGGGAGAGTAAGCATATAATCCTCTTGGAGAGAAAGATGTGTAATATATCAGAATTGCTACCTCTTATCGCTTGTTAAAGGTAAATTAAGCTTCTGTGATAAATGAGATCGTTTTTTCATGCCTTCCTTTACTTGCGACAGTATTTTTAAACTTACACTCTAGAGGAAAGTGGTCGTGATAGGATTTTTCGGCAATCTCTCTAGATTTTCAGTGAAATGTAATATAACATACATTCTGGACGTAGTTTTGCAAAACATATGAAACTATATTTGGTGATAGCTTGTAGCTATCTTCACTATTCTTATAATTATTGATGAGATACAGAACAGTATTGATTTTTCATTTCCATTGAATAATAAAACGTTTATCTTTCCAACCATTGGTGACTTCGTTGAAGGAGATACAGTTTTACATAGGTATGCAATATTTTGACCCTCGGCTGGCGAGACCTAGTGGTATGGTCTAGAGCAATTTTGTTACTGTCATTGGACTGTTTCAATCTTACGCTTGGCTTTGACAATATGAAGGTGACTGCGGTTTGAGTAATGCTGATAATGCTGTTCCGTACGCAGCCAGTCGCTACTATGAATGGTGTGAAAATGTTGCTGATACGGTCGGATGGTGCATACATTTCAGTGGACTTGGCGGACTGATATGTAATAGCAACTTCTGGCTCAGTGAAGAAAACGAAGGGAAACTACATCACTCGATATTTTCCTAGTACGACTCTTCAGCGATGCCAAGGCCATACACTTTATTTTTTAGCTTCCCCATAAATTAAAATCACAAACAGTTAAATACCGTATAGGAACCATGAAGGCCATAAGTCCGTATTAATAACACGGTCTTCAAAAATTTCCTCAATTAAGTTTTATGTGTCATTAGCTGTATGCGCGGTGGCTATCGTGCTGAAAATATCCATCTCGACAGTCAGTGTCAGTCAGTCGGTCAAAAAATGGTTTTCATTAATAGTTTCTGCATTAATTGTACCCTGAATAAAGATAGATCCTATAATTCTGTATCCATTCATTGTGCACCATACTCCAATTCGTTCGTCATGCAGAGGACTTTTATATATGCAATGGGGGTTTTCTGTACTCCAATACCTGTTATTCTGCGTCGAATCTTACCCGTGAAAATGGATCCAGGCTTCGTCAGAGAAAAATATTAAGCGTGGATCAATTATTTCATCACGAACTTTCGCAACATCCAATTACGAAATCGTACCGGCTTATCATGATCACGTTGATGTAGTTCGTGTAGTAGAGTTACCTTGTATGGTTTCAATTTTAACATTTTCGTACCCCGCCATGCTGAGTTCTTGTCCAAGTCGTCCTAGATATTGTGTGGACGTATGTTCAAATCTTTCTGCGATTTAATTTACTTTTCCCTCGTTAACTACACGTTTTTTAACACTTCGCCTAACGACTTCCCTGAAAGACTCTGTTTTCACATAATTATCGTACATAAGTACCTTTTCCTCTACCATGTACATATGTGTAGGCATTACGAGAATTATACCCCGAATTACCACTTCACAACTCGAGAACAGTTGGAGCGACAGATCAACACTTAACACACGTTCTAAGCACGGACATGAACTGTGAAGTGCGGGTATTCCCGTGCTGGCGCCGGGCTGTTTAACGGTAAGTGATCAGTCAACGCAAAGTAGATAAGCTGGCCAATGAGAGAAACCCACTGTAGAATTGTGCAATTGTTCTCTTCGTCAGGTAACGCTTTCTTATTTTGGATTAGTCCACAATTTGTGCCTTCGCAACACCCGCCATCACTCGTTAATTTAATATCTAAGTTTAGTTTAGTGATGTTTTATTTTACCTGGCAAGATTAAGGCCTTCAGGCCTTCTCTTCCATCTAACCAGGAACTGAAATATACATGTATTGCATTGTATTACTTACCGTAACTAGATCTAATACAAATTAAATTAATAATAATAATACAAGTATGGTGAGATTACATTAAGATGAAATGAGTTAAGATTAAATTAATAAATTAAGATTAAATTAAGATTAAATAAATCAGATATAAAAAGGGATAAATTCTTAAAACTAATATCCTACATGTAAAAAAAAAGCAGTACATAAAATTTGATTTTAAAGACAAATCGGATAAACATTTTAGACTCTCTACCAGGACATCCATAACAATAGAATGGTTGTAAGTAGCAGCATCAAGTTTACAGATGATCCTTACTGGTGCATAAAATGTCTCCAAAGTGCTTCCTTGAAAGTGTGAATAGCGTTTAACCCCCTGATATTTTCTGGAAATGTATATCAGACTTCGTATACTAAACAAACATTCTCCTAACATATTCGTTGGTTTTACATGTATTTATTTAATTAATTAGTTACGTTATGTTATGTTCCATATAGTGTATATGTAATATACAATAACAATATTTTCAATGTCTACTCATTGTCCAATATAATGAGCAATTTCTCCATGACCTCTGCGGATGGGATAAAATAGTACTATCCCCAACAAAGATTATAATATAACTGCCCTTTCATTACTTCGTAAACTTCTGTTTGATTTTTTTAATGCCGGGCTGGGCGGATCAGACGGTTGAGGCACTGGCCTTCTGGCGCCAACTTGGCAGGTTCGATACTGGCTCAGTCCGATAGTATTTGAAGATGCTCAAATACGTCAGCCTAGTGTCGGTAGATTTACTGGCATGTAAAAGAACTCATGTGAATCTAAATTTCGGCACCCCGGCATCTCCGACAATCGTAAAAGTAGTCAGTGAGACGTAAAGGCAATAACATTATTATTATGATTATTATTATTATTATTATTATTATTATTATTATTATTATTATTAGAGTCTATTCTATGTAAGTATAAAACAACGAATGAAGGATACGATGCAACTCTACTACCTCCTTTATGGATATTTCCTTCTAAATAATGTATTTATTGTTATAACGGTGGCTAGATTCCAGCAAAGTTTGTAGATAATGTTCCTTTCTCTGCACTAGATTCCAATTAGTACCGGATTGAACTTTTCCATAGACGTCTATCAAGAATCTTTTTGATACCTACAGTACGATAATCTTCGATCATTTGTAGGATTCCTGTTGATCCAATTATTCCTACTTTATTTGTAAACAAATATTGAAGCTCTCCCCATTCCACTTCCTGTGTTCCAATCATTCCACGCGTACGATACTTTCCCCACCTTTTAACATGCGCTTTATTATGCATTGGAATAACACTATTCATTTTTAGAATGTTTTACATTTCTTTCAATTTTGATTTACGTCACAACGACACGATGGGATACTAAAGGGCTAGGAGTGGGAAGGAGGCGACTTTGGCTTCGATTTAGGGAAAGCCCCAGTATTTACCTGGCGTGAAAATGGGAAATCACGGAAAACCATCTTCAGGGTGCCGACAGTAGGGCTCGAACAGTGGCGGCTGGTGGTATCTGAAACTGGGTGTTGCAGAAAAATGTTCAGTGTCATATTTTTATGGCTTACAGAAATAAAAAGAGACTCTATCATCGTTAAATAATGAACTACATTCCTACTAAAACTGTAATATATCCGCCAAATACAACCCAGAAAATAAGAGGCTAATTAATAACTACAGTTACTCTCAATAATAATATTTTTTTGCTCTACGTCCCACCAACGACGTTTTTACGGTTTTCAGAGGCACCGAGGTGCCGGAATTTATTCCCACAGCAGTTCTTTTACACGCCAGTAAATCTACTGACACGAGGCTGATGCAGCACCTTCAGATACCACCGGACTGAGCCAGGATCGAACCTGCCACGTTGGGGTCAAAAGGCCAGCGTCTCAACCGTCTGAGCCACTTAGCCTGGCACAGTTACTTTTGCCTCACTTGAACTGAAAATTTGCCCTCCTGTTTTTCATTGAAGCAAGATGTTGGTAATATTGTGGGTGATCTGATATGGCGTGGAAATGAAATTACCAGCAAGTTTGTCGTGCGGTTAACGTCGTGTAGCTATGAGCTTGCATTCGGGGGATAGTGGATTCGAACACCACTATCGGAAGCCCTGAAGATGGTTTTCCGCGGTTTCCCATTTTCACACCAGAAAAATGCTGTGGCTGTACCTTTATTAAAGCCACGGTCGCTTCCTTTCCACTCCTAGCCCTTTTGAAATCAAATCAAATCAAAATCACTTCATTTGCAAATGAAGTGTCTACCTCGGTGCAAATGGTACACTAAAATACATTATTACCAAGCACTAAATTTTAAATTAACAAAAGAAGGGGACCATTTCTTAGAATACAGTATTATACACTTTACGCTAAAAATTATTCTATTAAGTATTAAGCACACAGCTCATCATCTTTAATTCTACTTATACGTAATACTTTAGTACTTGCCTTTCTATCCCATCGTCGCTGTAAGACTTATCTGGATGGTGCAACGTAAAGCGAAAATTGTAAATTTAAAAAATGGAAATGAAATTACCTTTGCGAGAGGAGAGAAAGTAGAAATGAAGTAATCTCCGCAGAGTGGCACTATCTATCGGTGACATTTGGATTAAGATCTTCATTGGGGTAATCTCATAAATGGGATTGTAAATAAAGGATACAGATCTCTGCACATGGTTATGAGGGTGTTTAGGGGTTGTAATAAGGATGCAAAGGAGAGGGCATATAAGTATAGAGGGCATATAGACCCCAACTAGAGTATGGTTTCAATGCATGGGACTCTCACCAGGATTACTTGATTCAAGAACTGGAAAAAAATCCAAAGAAAAGCAGCTCGATTTGTTATGGGTGATTTCCGACAAAAGAGCATCGTTACAAAAATGCTGCAAAGTTTAGGCTGGGAAGAACTGGGAGAAAGGAGACGAGCTGCTCGACTGAGTGGTATGTTCCTAGCTGTCAGCGGAGAAATGGCGTGGAATGACATAATAGACGAATAAGTGTGAGTGGCGTCTAAAAGTAGGAAAGATCAGAATATGAAGATAAATTTGGAATACAAGAGGAAAAACTGGGGAAAATATTCATTTATAGTTGGAGGAGTTAGGGATTGGAATAACTTACCAAGGGTGATGTTCAATAAATTTCCAATGTCATTGAAATCATTTAAGAAAAGGCTAGGAAAACAACAGATAGGGAATCTGCCACCTGGGCAGTATTGATTATCAGTATTGATTGATAAATTTATATTGTTTACAAAATTCTACTTATAATATCTTTTGTACTTACTTTTCTATTCCATCGTCGCTGTAAGACCTATCTGCCTGATGCAACGTAAAGCGAAAATTGTAAATTTAAAAAATGGAAATGAAATTGCCTTTGCGAGAGGAGAGAGAGTAGGAATGAAGTAATCTCCGCAGAGTGGCGCTATTTATCGCGGATATTCGGAACTGTCTCTCGATAGGGGACTTGCTAGTCTCGTGCAACTCCCTGGGACCGATACCGGCGAGCATGGTACCTGATGCTATTTAGGCTCGTCCCTGCTGAGGTACATTGCGCCGCGCTGTCCGCTAGGGAGTTGCCGTAGGAAAGCAAACCCCCTGAGTTTGATTCGAAGCCAGCGGCGTTTATTGGTCCATTATGAAGCATTAGTACTGCGAACAACCAAAGGTGATTGATTTTATCATTTTTTTCGAATATATGCTAGGTTTATTAAACGAAAACTTTCGAAGAAAAGACGATAAATGAAGTGCAAAATTATTGGGAGTTGTGCAACACTGCAACAATACCACGCACCGCCCCTGGGCTCGAACCCACTATCTCCTCATTTGCGAGCTGATAGCTACGTGCGGCTAGTTGCTATATCACAGGGCCTCTCAGGGTGCATGCACTGTGCACGGTGCAAAAGACGACTTTGCTTGGTTGACCAGAGTGCAGACCCCCCACTCCTCCATTTGGAGCAATAGCGTTTACTTTCTCTTTCCTCACGCCTGTCTCGCTCGCTCCGCCTGTCTCCCTCTGCCCCACTTGCGCCGTAGCGCTCCAAATCCAAGCTGAGTTGAGCCGAGTATAGCCGAGTAGAGCCCAGCTTAGCCGAGTAACCCAGAGACGAAGCGTTGATCCGAGCCATGCCGAGCGGCACCGATGCACAGTGCACGGAGCTCTTGCGCCTCGATCTGCACACGTGAGATTTTGGGCGTTTGAGAGGCCCTGCTCTATCATTTTAGAATCAAATGGAATTTACTGTCTTTCATAAATCTTACATAATATATACTTTTTATAAATTGTTCCTTCTGATTTGTTGATTCTGAGGGTATTCAGTCAGTTCCGGATCCCCTTAGTCTTGTTCGGCTCGAAATGTCTGTTAGAGCCAGCTTCACAAGAACTTTAAGAGCATTATCGGCGCGGATACACCAGGCTACTTCAGGAATGACACGAGGTCTACATTTAACAGAATGTTCGAGTTACGTCTTAAAGAAATATTTTATACGAATATGAAGCTTCAGCGTTTCAACGTAGACCCTTCTTGGCCAAATTTGACTTACACGACACTGTTACTTAGGATATAAATGCGTGTTGCCATTACCGACTTGTATACTGTATTATGCATTTCTAGGCCATATTCATTGGACAGAGGACGTTATAGGTTCGTGATCTACGAAGAACCTTGAGCGGAATTACTGCATTTCCTGCAGTGATACCAGGTCTTTTGCTATCAGTGTTATATAATTTACGAAGAAGGTCACAACAATGGATAGATTACCCATTCCAGGAATAATTTGATAACCAAGAGCAAGGCCTTTTACTCCCCTACCCCCTCCTTAAAAAGCTGGTGGCAGAGTAACATTTAGCTCCCCAAAATTTTTCCTCCTAAACGTTAAGTCCACTTAAAACGTCCAGTTCGATAGTCTTCGTAGCCCCGAGTCGAGAATTACAGCGTAACAAAATTTAAAAAGAAAGTTCCAAGGTTGGCTCTCCCAGTTCTGTTCCGGAATCTGTTAAGCTGCGCTGATGCGATTAAACCAAGAGAGTCCGGTGACCACTCCCCAATGGGTGTGGTAGATGATTTTATATTAAGGAATGAGATTAGAAAGCGGGCATTTCTTCACAGAACTACATTTCCCAATGGAGACTTCACGAAATGAACAATGCATGTATTTAGAAAATGCATTTATGAAGCAAGTTCTACATTTTTAGTTCTGATTATTTGTGATAGATTCGTACATCAGACATTCCTTCAAAATATTTATTTGTGAATCAAGTTCTATTTTTCTGTTTAATTGTGTATATTATTGAAACCTCTTTACATTAGACTGGTTCAAAAATGTATTTGAGAAACAAGCTATATTATCGTTGCCATTGATGCTTTCACGGCCCGTACTTATAGACATGTCGAGAAAATACGGTGAAATTCTTTACATTTCGCAGAGAACTTTTCTCTGCGTCATCAGAAGAAAATCTCTGCTCTCTTCGAGAAAGGCTTCTCAAACAATGTCATCATGTCATGTCTATAAGCTCTATTATCGTTCTGTTTTCTGTTTTTGAATATTGTTAATATATAGGAATGTTTGCATCAATAGTTGTTCCTCATTTCACATGCCTGTGTTCATGTTAATCATGCCCCCCGCCCCCTGTAACTACCCGAGTCGGCGCACCTGACCAAAAGCACCAGTTGCTGATTTTTTAGCTAACTCACAAATTATAAGATACATTATAAAATCATTATATTATATAGTATTGAAAGGAGTCGTAGAGAATGGAACTTTGAAACGGGACCCTATTTTAAATTATTATTTTAGTCATGGTCAAAGTCTGAATTGTAATTCTGTTTCCGGATTGCAATTTTATGATTGATTTTTGGAATTTTGGTGACAAACATGAGGCCTCTGATGTTGAACAAATGTGCTTACGACCAGGGCCAGTATTTTGATAACCTAAAAATGTTTAGGAACATCTACAAAATGACGGCAAAAATCCAGTAAAAATGTTCCAAAAACTTTAAAAATTGACATAAATTTTAAATAAAATTTCGCAATCAATTTGCTCGACATAATGTTAACACACAAACAAATGCAAACAGACTGCGTCATTCCAAACTAACATAAATTTAATGAGTACTTAATCTAATTGCATACTTTGGTGAAGCTATACTTAAGTACTGGTTAAAATTTCAACCCATTGTTTATTACTGCAAATTCCGGGTCGGAAATTTTAACCGTAATTGGTTAATTTCGCTGGTACGGGGACTGGGTGTATGTGCCGTCTTCATCATCATTTCATCCTCATCACGACGCGCAGGTCGCCTACGGATGTCAAATAAAAAGACCTGCATCTGGCGAGCCGAACTTGTCCTCGGACACTCCCGGCACTAAAAGCCATACGCCGTTTCATTTTTTTCAGTTTTTTCCTTCAAGAATTTATTTTCTGTTATGTGACCGTTACGTCGGAAACATCTGACGAACAAAACAAACAATAAACGAAAATGTTACTATTAGATAATCGAATGCATGATTGGATTAGAGGATACTTGAAAAATATGCACTTAAAATGTGATATGCAGTCCTACCTCATTCCGCCATACAATAGTGCCACTTTCACTTCACTTATTTTGCAGAAAAGAATTTCACCATTGGTAGAAAAAATCCTCCCCGAATTCCAAAATTATGCGTTTGAAATAAACAGCCCTATCTTGCTTTAATTTCGGTATTTTAAATATGTACACCTGAAACAAGAATCGGAATCGATAACGTACGTTACCTCCACACACTTATACTTACACTGACAAGGGAACATCTGCAATGGGTAAGTCACCGATCGCGATGAAACTTGGAAAACACATGGAGGTACACGTGAAAACGATGTCGGCATCAATTTTGGGTGCCAACATTCATTAGAGCGTTAACTACGGGGCCTAGATGTTGCGACATTTCAAATTCCGCGCGATCAGGGGAGGAGGTACAGAGGCGTGTCTCCAAGTACTCAGTATGCCAGCTTAGCATTGGCCAGCGGGTATTCATCGCTGATCGTGCGGAATTTGAAATGTTGCAAATTTTAGGCCCCGTAGTTAACGCTCTAATGAATGTTGGCACCCAAAGTTGATGCCGACATCATTTTTACGTGTACCTCAATCCGCTTTCCAAGTTTCATCGCGATCGGCGACTAACCCATTGCCGATGATTCCTTGTGAGACACTTAACCAGATTGGCATTACTTGTCCAAATGTAATTGATCCTGCCGCCCTCGCTTTCAACATCCCTCTCGGTCTCGAATTATTTACAACTGCAGGTGTCCCTCCTAGAAAGTGAGCATTTCCAAGAAGTAAGGGGTGAACAAAGTTTATTTTTATTCCTTAGATTGACAAAGCGTTGTGAAGATTCTCAGGTCTCCGTATTCATTCTCACTTAATGGTGCGTTGATATCCAATACCACACACGTGAATGCTTCAAAATCCTCAAACATGTAAGAAACTGGCTCTAAAAGTATAAACTAGTCTGATAAATTTCATAAAATGACCAAATAATCACGCATTATTTTAGAAAATGTCATGAAAGTACAAAGTGGCGAAAATGACGAAAATGGCCTAACAAATTAGCATTTCTACAAGGTGGGAACTATGAACCGTTCAAAATATGACATGTAATCAAATTCTTAGCCCTGCGTATGACCAGTATTACCCTGGACGATTGCAATATGAAGGAATAGGCTAATGTAACTCTTGGAAATGTATGTGCTATATAATTTTGATACCTTCATAATTTTGGATAATATTATGCATACTAGTGTTAGCACAGTCATGTGTTTAAAGTGAAGAAGCTTTCCCCCGGGGAACGTAATACCAACCTACTTCATCATATGCAAACTTTATCCAGTCTTGCATAATTTAAACTTGTTGTAAGTCCCGTGGTTGAAGCCCTGGACCAGGCGGATGGATTATGCAGACAATAGCTGTCCCCATCCTATCCTCTCTCATCATGTTTACCCAAGTGCGCCTGCCAGTACTTGCTGCTGCTGTTGTTGGTGAGGCTATTTCCGCAAGCGTTGAAATGTTTCATAGCCATTCATAATGAGCTAGATAGAGCCACTGTATACAACCATTGTATTGTATTATGAGCGGTCTCCGGTATACAGCCGGGGCGACAGACTCAGGCGCGTCCTATTATCTCTCCTTGAACTGAACTTGAATAAGAGATTCATTAAACGATCTAACTCACAGTTAATCCCTTGCAGTATCTCGAAACTGCTTCCTCGTTGAAAGGTCCCTACTGATCGCAATTCTCTCACTTTTCCCCATTGATTCCAGTTAGGTCCCTGAAATTGCAATGGTATGGATACAATCTTGGAGAAGAAGTAGAAGATGAAAATAAATAGAGAAAGTACGTGTAATTTGGAGTGGTTACCTGGCCGCGGCAGTAAAGGCGTGCCCGGTTCGCCCGGAAGGACGAGGGTTCGATTCCCCGCCAGGAAGTAATAAAATTTAAGAAACGAGATTTCCACTTCCGCATGGCACATGGCCCTGAGGTTCACTCCTGGGCGCAAAGTCGGCCGGGCGTAGAGCTAAACACTCTACCCCACCAAGTGCCGAGGTTATGGATGGTGGAAGCCTTTACCTTCCACCCCGCCAGGGGCCTTCATGGTCTGGACGGTGATAACTTTGCTTTGCTCACGTGTAAACGTCAGTAAACGTCTGTAACTCCATTGACCTTAATGAAGGTTTCTCAGATTTTATTCACGATAACGTATCAAATACTTTTCTGAAAATAAATGTCAGTATTATTTCTAGGATTTGTTTAAAAAAATATTTATTCTGAAAATTTTTATCATGTAATTCGGACAGATAGCGTGTAAGAGTGCATATAAGTCTGTGGTAAGTCCCCAACTGGAGTATGGTTCCAGTGTATGGGGCCGTCACCAGGATTACTTCATTCAAGAACTGGAAAAAATCCAAAGAAAAGCAGCTCGATTTGTTCTGGGTGATTTCCGACGAAAGAGTAGCGTTACAAAAATGTTGCGAAGTTTGGGCTGGGAAGACTTGGGAGAAAGGAGACGAGCTGCTCGATTAAGTGGTATGTTCCGAGCTGTCAGTGGAGAGATGGAGTGGGAGGACATTAGCAGACGGATAAGTTTGAGTGGTGTCGTCATAAGTAGGAAAGATCACAATATGAAGATAAAGTTGGAATTAAAGGGGACAAATTGGGGCAAATATTCATTTATAGGAAGGGGAGTTAGGGATTGGAATAACTTACCAAGGGAGGTGTTCAATAATTTTCCAATTTCTTTGTGATCACTTAAGAAAAGACTTGGAAAACAACAGATAGGGAATCCGCCACCTGGGCGACTGCCCTAAATGCAGATCAGTATTGATTGAGTGAGTGAGTGAGTGATTGATTGATTGATTGATTGATTGATTGATTGATTGATTGATTGATTGATTGATTGATTGATTGTGTACCGCGAGGTACACCTCTACGCCGCACATTTAAATCTTGCGCCTTAAGGAACGCCTCTATGGGAGAAACACTGAAGTTGAAACTGGACCAACTTATAAATTTTCTCTGAAGATGGCATCACTAAAATTTTGTTATTGTGTAGTTTCCAGTACTGTGTGAATTTCAACTCATTTTTGTTTTCCATTCATCAAGAAGTTGGATCATTCTCTCATAGATGTCACTGTTAGAAAACTATGATCATGCACCCTGGTGCGAAGTGAATGAACCTTTTTGAAGAAATTTGTATTCATAAGTTTTTTTCTTACTAAATTCTGTTCATTCATCTTTGGGTTGGCAAAATTTATCTTTTCTTTCCGAAAGTTTTGAATCTAGCCAATCAAGAATTTCTGTAATTTATTTTCAACCAATCCCGTAAATCTTCTTCGATATTAAGTGTAAACTTTTCATCAACCAATAAAATTGTGAGGGTGTGGCTGTTTTGTTCATGAAAGGTCTCGAACTTTCCCCGAGGGTTTATAAACTGCAGATTTTTCCGTCTCTTGGCCATTTGATCGTCATCTAAATGTGTGTGTCGAGCAGGGGGCGGGAGGCGCCTCTTTCATCAGGTTGCAGTTCTGCGACAAGGTATGGCCACTTAACATCTTCACTTTTGCTAGCTCCGCAGTTTAACCCGAGGGCAAGGTTCAAAACTTTTCCTATGTAACCAACTTCCTTAAAATGTAATTCTCCTGTCGGCTCATGTAAAATTTCATAAATCTTTAACTGTAAACCGGGGATAGAGAGTGACATACCCTCTCGAGCTCCCCTTCATCTTGGTTTGAGGTACCGCATTTGTTTCTGCAATGTATTGATGTTATCTCCATTCGCGCTACCTCATTAGTTTGGGATTAGCCTCTGTTTCGTTGGCCGAGTGCCCTATAGGTCTGTACATTTTTGGGGAGCTCAGTCTTTGACTCCAGTCCAGTTGTACTCGGGCCGTTTATTGAACCTGTTCTTTTTCACTAAGGCCCCGTAGTTTGGGTACTAGATACCTCTGTGTAATAAGACGGCTATTTGTAAATAGGGCCTTGTAAGGCCAGTGATGATTAGATTTTCATATTGTGTTGCTTGGAATAGGCTTGAGAACTGAGAGCGCGTGAGCTCTTTTTCAAGTGTTGTAAAATTGCCTCTGGGAGGCTTGATATTGTAAACTGGGAGCAAGTGCTCCATGTATTATTTGATTTCTGTCCTTTGTGGGAAATTGTAATCTTTTATACAGTTGAGCTGAGAGCTCAGGTAATGTAAAGCGAGGTTACTAAACAGTCACTAAAGTTTGGGCTTTTGCTTTGTCTAAACCTTGTCGTGGTACCTGTTATCTCACTAAGTGAAAAGTTGTTGAAGTTTTGTTGTTGATTGTTGAAATTAAAAAATATAACCTTTGTTAAAGTTTTAAATTAACTTTGAATTTGTATTTAGACCCATTCATCCCGGCACCTTCTTTCACCTCTGCTGGTCCACGGGTAACCCCGTAACAGATTGATTGATTGATTGATTGATTGATTGATTGATTGATTGATTGATTGATTGAACCAGCTGATCATGTAATATGGACTGGTAAATATAAACACTTATAAGTTATATAATGAATTTATTATAAGCAATAACATACGGCACTATGATTGTGTCATAACTTTTTGCATTTAGGACAATGATAAAACAATTCATTATGAATTTTGGGGCAGTTTTTCATGAACCTACATTTTACAACTATTGCACTGAAACCAATAGTCACCATAAAACTTGTAACAAACAGTTCCGTCAGGTAGCTCCTCCATTATAATCACATAGGCTGAGTGGACCTCGAAGCAGCCCTTGGATCCAGGTAAAAATCTCTGAACCGAGCTCGATAGCTGCAGTCGCTTAAGTGCGGCCGGTATCCAGTAATCGGGAGATAGTGGGTTCGAGCCCCACTGCCGGCAGCCCTGAAGATGGTTTTCCGTGGTTTCCCATTTTCACACCAGGCAAATGCTGGGGCTGTACCTTAATTAAGGCCACGGCCGCTTCCTTCCACTTCCTAGGCCTTGCCTATCCCATCGTCGCCATAAGACCTCTCTGAGTCGGTGCGACGTAAAGCAAAGAGCAAAAAAAGAATCCCTGACTTAGTCGGTAATTAAACCCGTGGCCTCCGGTTAACAGGCAGACACGCTGCCCGTACAACGCGTGGCCGGCTTCAAATCATAAAACAAGTGCTTTTATAATCACCAGTAAAACTACGAAGAAACATAATTATTACATTTATGCCAACGGTCCAAATTACACACTCTCACCCAGTCCGAATTACACGACATGCACAGATTTAATGAAAAAATAAATAATATGCGAAGTAAATAAAATATAAGAATGAATCTGTGTTAAATCTTATGTAGATATTTCATCGGTACTTGTAAAAGCTAAACACCCTCTTTGCTGAAATAACTACTCCACTGTACACTTACTTCTCACCGTATAAGCTTACAAGGAATGTGATAAAAATTGTTTTCCTCTTCCCAATTCAACTTGAAGTCCACTAACAAAACAACTTCCAGGTAGAAAGCTGCCCTGGGCTGTCTTGATGACCTTGCCTCAGACAGGTAGTGACGAAACTTGCAAATACCAAAAATGTGATCGGTTTTACACACGCAGGTCCAAACTACATGTATTTCCCCTAAATTTAAAACAAAGGTAATGGAGTGCAATCGAAGGAACTTAGGTGATGCAGGGAATATTAGATTAGGATGTAGATGAATATTGTTACTTGGGTAGTAGAATAACTATGGCAGAAGTAAAGAGAACAAGAAAATAAATACTGGCACAAGCAAGGAAGGCCGTTATTAAGAAAACAAGTGTACTCACACCGAACATTCCCACTGGTGTCTGGTTGGCCATTTTTGTTCTGTACATGACATCCCTTCAACATTTACTATATGTACGTATGACCCAATAGGTTGAAAGTCGATTTCGATTACAATGCGGTCGTGAAAATTCAATATTCATTGACTTGGCCCAAAACGGGCGACTTGTACGCACGCTACAGTGTGATTGCGGTATTACGTATGAATTAAGATATTTAATGACACGTTTTGGGGTGAACGGTTTCCACCACAATGTTTGTATTATCTAAAGATTGCATAACCTGGGAGAGGAATGAAAGTGCGAGTAACGTGAAGAACAGTGTGATCGAAACTATGTCGGACAGTGAAAGAAGAGATCAGTAACTTTTTGTAAGTTCTGTTTAGATTGAAACATACGTATTTTAAATCTTCTAATTATCATTCGGCTGCAATCATTAATAATAATAATAATAATAATAATAATAATAATAATAATAATAATAAAGTTGCCAAATATCATGATTAAAGCACAAAAATGTCAATCGATAAAGTCAAAATTAAAACATTACAAGACGGTGGTTCAACCAGGTGTGACATACGGAAGCGGAACTCTTTTTAAAGTCACTCAGAGATACAGAATCGAAAGAAATCTAAATGTAGAAAGAATGATAGCTAGAAAATACATTTATAAAACTTTCTTTTTGCTAGTTGCTTTATGTCGCACCGACACAGATAGGTCTTATGGCGACGATGGGACAGGAAAGGGCTAGGAGTAGGAAGGAACCGGCCGTGGCCTCAATTAAGGCACAGCCCCAGCATTTGCCTGGTGTGAAAATGGGAAACCACGGAATTAATAAAACTAATGTGTTACAAGTTGAGAGCCCCTGAGGCAGCTCTTTAGATAGGTTCATATGAGTATAGCAGCCATGTTGCATAGCACTCCTTTCCTCAGTTCTCGAATGTAACGCAGATAAAACTAATAGGTCATAAGTTACAAGTTGTGAATCCCTCAGGTAGCTCTGTACAGTTAGGTCTATAAGAACGATGTTTCGCCATTAGCCCCTCACCCTAAAGTTAGTCTCATGTAACCAATGTATAGCGGCCTTCTTGCCTCGGGGGGCCCTAGTACTAAGTAGTTGCTTACGGCCCCCATCTTGCACATTCGCCCCTGCACAAGATCCGCCCTTTTATCAAAAAGATGGTGAATGGATGATACTGCCAAATGAAGTAATGTACAGAGACATAGAGTAGGCGGAAGAAGAGGATCTCCGTTCTTTTTGGTCACATTATGAGGACACCAGAAACCGGATTACCAAGAAAAATTAAAGGGAAACTCTGGCATCTGAAGCAACAAGTAGGATGGTTTAAGAAAATTAGAGAGGGTATGGAAGAACTTAAAATAACTATGGATGATTTGCAAAACAAAACAGAAAAACGAATAACATAAAAATAAGATTTAAACCAAAAATAGACAAACGACATGGAGTGAAAATGGTATTTACATATGATGAACGACAGAAAAGATCAAAGGGAATGGAAATCTACTGGGCAATTCGCAAAGATAACTTATCGAAGAAGATAGTCAGAAAATGATTGAGTTGGACATATGAGACTGTAAAAGAAGAAGAAGGAGAAGAAGAAGAAGAAGAAGAAGAAGAAGCAGAAGAAGAAGAAGAGGGACAAAGTTGCCAAATGGTGCATCATCATTAGGAAGTAAATATTGTGGTAGAAACTTAATCATTTGCAGTAATTGTCGTTTGAAGAAGTGAAAATCTGCTCTCCGGCGGACAATTTAGAGCGTTCGCTATCCAGCCGTTCAGTGTTTCCCAGCTTCAGTTAATACAGGGTGTTCCCCAAAATGTGGCGAGTATTACGGGGGTAGATAGTACACCCCTAAACAACCAAAGAAGTCCATTAGAGCATATGCCGTACGAGCTGAGCCAGTTTTATAGTCATTAGTCATTAGTTCGTATTCAGGTTTAATGAATGTTGTAGAACATTCTGTATAATAACTTTGGATTTCTGGTCAATCAGCGAATGTTGTTTCAATACCTATGCAGTTTAAGACTGAAACTTTATGAAATAACGTGATACTCAGCTGCAACATACCAACACGACACCAAGATGGAACATAATTAGACAGAAGTACTGACACACGTATTTAATCTACATGTTCACCGAATTATGCGTGAACTGAATTATGTGTGACCTTACTAAACAGATGACTACACAGTACGATTTTGAGTTCATCTCTGGGACTGAGTTAAAGTAAAATGGTACGCATTATGATTACTCAAGATCAGCTACAGGCAATAATAATTCCTTTGTTTGTACTTAATAACGATGAAAAATCACTAGATTTTTTAACATTGGTTCCCATTGTGACTAAAATACAATATTTAGTTAGCTTCTCTATTATAAATAATTACATGGGAAGTAACAATTTTCGAAACATTGTAATGAAATGAAATGTCGTATGGCTTTTAGTGCCGGGATATCCCTGGACGGGTTCGGTTCGCCAGGTGCAGGTCTTTCTATTTGACACCCGTAGGCGACCTGCGCGTCGTGATGAGGATGAAATGATGATGAAGACAACACATACACCCAGCCCCCGTGCCATTGGAAATAACCAATTAAGGTTAAAATCCCCGACCTGGCCGAGAATCGAACCCGGGACCCTCTGAACCAAAAGCCAGTACGCTGACCGTTCAGCCAACGAGTAGGACATCATCGTAATGAAGAAATGTAATTTTCTCTTCGATGCACTGATTGTTTTACCTGATATTATTAACAATTCACCCAGTATCAAATTTATGTCTAATTTTAGAAAGATAATAGAAAGTAAAATGTGTTGGTTGCTGGCTGCATAAAGCTATTTACGTAGGTCAATAGCATTTTGTATTAATTTCTAAAGATTCAACTCAGTGTATCTCTTTTTTAAAGAGCTTGCTTATTTGCTTCTGGTCTTGCTGGCATAGTGTCATCTACCAAGATTTAATGACACACAGATAATCAAGTCACAAAAATTTGCGGACATGACTGAACTTTAACTGGAGAAGCGCATTCCCAATTTCGAGCAAAAATAAATGTCATTTTATGTTATAGAACAGCAAAATATATTGGATAAAATTTACCTTTAATATAACACAGAAATAAATAATATCAATTGGTAACGACAAATTTTATGGCATCATGTAGTTGGGGAAGCTGAGAGGAGAAGAATTACGACATTTAAAATGCGATGCTATTGGAGGATGTTCAGAATTGCCTTAGTAGACAAAGTAAGAGAGGAGAGGCTCTTCGGAGGGTATAATTTGTGAAAGGCATGAAGGACTGCTGAAGACGATTCTTGAAGGAGCTACGAATAGAAGGAATGCCAGACCAATGTTGTAATACATTGACCAGGTCATGAAAGATACTAGCTGTCATTCCTACACAACTCTGAAGAGACTAGCCAGTGCCACAAACCATTCTCAGGAATTCTGACGCAAGAAGCAGCACGTGGACCCTGCAGTTAGACGTGCCAAAATAAAAATATTAAAAATGTGTACTCAATGTAATTTCTACTTTTGGAGGTAAATAAGAACCTGAATGTGTTCAGTTAGCAGAGGATCTTGTTACATAGCGTGTTTAATTAATTACAACACATAATGCTCTAAACCTGTTGCAAATGTTTCACCTCAGAGCAGGTTCGTATCACACGTATAAAGACATCGACAGTAAGAGCGCATCTCAGCGTCTGTGAGGTGAGGTGTGAGACCACATTGTGCCCCCACGGAACGAAGCAGGGCGGAAATAGAGCTGGCCGGTCGATAAACGGCTTGAGGACGCATTGACCCGGACATGAACTACTGCTTAGGTGAAGTGTATTGTGAGTGAACGCTCTGCTTCCTTCTCCTCCTCCTCCTCCTCCTCCTCCTCGTCCTTTACTCATGGGAATAGGACTCACCAGTTTAAAGAATGGAAGTACTAAAAGAAATCCTCATCAGTGTTCGTCAACTCTGCCATGCAATTTGTGAGCCCAGCTTTAACAACAGGAGAATTTATCCCACAACATGTGGTTCAACTGGTAACAAGAGAACTTCTCCACTAAGGAGATTGAGTAGTTTCTTTGACCATAAAATTGTCTACAGGAGAGCCTTAGAATGTTGGATGATGTGAGAGTGTCCAGTATGGAAGTGCTAATGTGGTGATGTGTTGATTGTTGTTTTATCCCGGTTCGTAAGGAAAGGAAACGTATATTCAAGAAGGCCGGTCCATTGAAAGGATAAAAACGGCTTGGCAAGACCAAATCGAACAACTGGAAGAGCTCCTTTTTTTTTTACAAGTTGCTTTACGTCGCACAGATACAGAGAGGTCTTACGGCGACGATGAGATAAGAGAGGGTTAGGAGTAGGAAGGAAGCGGCCGTGGCCTTCATTAAGGTGCCTGGTGTGAAAATGGGAAACCACGGAAAACCATCTTCAGGGCTGCCGACAGTGGGGCTCGAACCCACTATCTCCCGAATACTGGATACTAGCCGCACTTAAGCGACTGCAGCTATCGAGCTCGGTGAAGAGCTTCTTAGGTTTCTATGAGAGGAGTAGAAATCAACAATAAGGACATGATAGCAGCAAACAAAATGGAAGATAAAAGTACAGTATCTTTAGTTTCTTAGTATAATTGTTAACATAACCAAGTACTGACACCAGATCAGTAACTTTAAGGGCTTTCTTGAAGAAGAACAGCAGAGCAGCGGGAGGAAAAGAGCTTCTAAAAATGTGTAAATGTTGCTTACTGTGGTCCCTAATGGCCGCAAACGTCTTAAAAATGGATACGTGACCAGAAGTTTAAATGTGGGAGATGAAGCGTTCAACAGAAAATTATATTTTTCCACGAGCTAATTAATTGCCGTCGCGGGACGAATGTTCACCATCCTCGTCCACGATCTTACCTGCTGCGTAAGAACTGGCCTATTTCATTTCACAATTCTCTCAATCTAAAGCCCAGTGTAGGGTTTCTACGGTATACAGTGTGTTCGGAAAAATGGTTGGTCATACTGATGAACAATTTGGAAACCATAATTCAATATCTTTTGCCGTTGTCATGTTATCGGCTAATCTCAGTTTCAACAACTGCATTGATGGGGTGAAAGTTCCTTAAAGTACCTAGTGTGTTAATATAAGAAAAGATCTTCACGGGGGTAATCACATAAATGGGATTGCAAATACAGTATACAGTTCTCTGCACATTTTTCTGAGGGTATTTAGAGGTTGGAATAAATATGTAAAGGAGAAGGTATGTAATTCTCTGGTAACACCCCAACTACAATACGGTTGTAGTGCATGGGATCCTCACCGACATTACTTGATTCGAGAACTAGAAAAAATCAAGAGAAATGCAGCTCGACATTGTGCTATTTCGCTGTCCTAAGGTGATAATTCAATGGAGCTAAAAAGGTCGCAATTGCCGATATCGAAGTTAAAAATGATGCATAACCTCAGTCATTCATATCAAGGAGATACGATATATATAACGATATTGGAATAGTAAAGATCAACATGGCAGTGGCTAAGACAAAAAAGGACTCATAATTGTTAAGACACTGAACTGTTGCAAAAGGATAATTGAATGAGCAAGCTTAATGAACGGACGTGTTGATCTGAAGAGTCTGAAAACGTGTATTATATTCCACATATTTGAAAGAAAATCATTAGAAGAAGAAGATTTACGAGGTCTACATTTATTAGAGGAGCATAAGTACAAAAGCAGTAATCCAAACCGCCAAAAAAGATAATTATAAAGGAATTCATACATCGAAATTTCATCACGGCGAAGACTAGGCGTTGACTCATTCACAAGGAAGAGAAATCGATACTACGCGGATGTAGATAAATCAACTTCTAAAACAATACATCCTACATACATACATCATCTAAAACAATAATTTCAATATATAAGACTGAGGCAAGGGTAGACATATTATTAATCTGCAAACATTATTAAGATTAAATTCAATACGAAAGAATTGTCATTGAAACTATAATAATAGAAGGCATTGGATTCAACATTATGACACACGTATATTTGTATCCCATTTTTGCAAGATATGGCTGCCATGTATTTATAAGAAAACTATGGTGAGATTGTCGGGAGGAGGCTGAGCTGAGATGACCGCAACGAAGATCTTCATTTCCCAAAGCATCCCGATGACCAACGCCAGGGTGTGATTGCCAAGCCCGAGCCGCAGATGTCCAGGAGAAACTAATCCAATTCCGGAGAAGCCGAAGGAAAAGGATAAGTTTTTCAGTAAAGTAAGGTAAATCAATATTATAAAATCCAATGTAATCATTCATATTTGTTTTTGAATAGATGGCTGATAGTTGTAGTCTTCAAAATATTTCAAATATGTTAGATTCTCACGGAATAATGTTACATTTGTGTCAAAATACATGGATATAGGTAGTCATCTATAAGACATAACCAATCCTGATTAGGGAGTGTGAAGTGAATTATACATCAGTGCCATTGCTATGACATTTAAACATATTGAAAGGTTATTCTATATGAATTTGTGAGCTATCGGTGGAATATTTAAGGTCATATGTGAGTGATGATTAATATCATGGAGTATGAAGGTTGAACAGTGCCATAGAAAGTCAGAGGAGTATAATATATGGATATGAGAATAATTCAAAGTGGTAATGAGAATAGTTAAGAAGATATTGGATTAATCAAGTGAATAATTAAGAAGTGATTCCAGGCGTCGAAATACATATGAGAATTATGGGAAGAAAAGGAAGGAATATGATATGATATATGAAAAGGAAGAGATACTGAAGTGTTAAATGAATATAAAGAAGGATAGAGAATTGGAATATATGTTGCTACGTCGGTAGAGAAGAGAATGATTGATTATGAAGAAAAAGAGAAGGATATATGACGTAATCCAGGATCATTAATATTCATGATACCATGATGATCATTCGTTGACAAGTAATCCATATCCTACGATGATGAAAACATATGGTGGAGTTTACAATAAGTTATGGCATAAGTAGATCATCGCAATGAATCATTTTAGGAAGTATTGAGTAGTAATTTGATTAATTCTAACCTAGATCTCTACAGTAATGTTGAATTTTCTTTGAAGATAAGCAGGGCATACACCGAATCATATGCATAGGCATTATTATTTGTTTATAAATAACTCCAAAGGTTAGATAATTCATAGACTCTTCATGAATGATATCCTTTACCTGTTTTAGTAAATGACACAAGGTAATATGTTGGAATTGAGATGTTCATGTGAGAATATTTATCATTAGTTACATTTTTATGGTCAAATTGAATTGAAGATTAATGAGATGAGTGATATATTTGTGTTGAAAAATGATATTAGATATTAATGTAAATATTAGCATATGTTATTGCTAATTTGATACTTATCATTTCCTTGACGAATTTAAATGAATTAACAATCCAACAACAAACGAAACCTAATGATAATCCTAAGTAATCACAAGAAGAAGAGTGAAATATGATACTTTCCAAGATGATTTGTAAATAATTTAAAGAGACTTTGATTTTGATTTATGAACATTTTTATAATGTGATTGATGATGTGAAGATGCTATGTGAGTTCATATCAAACTTTATTTCAAGATTTCAAATTTAAGTATCTTTTATTGTTATAATTGTCATATTTTTGATCTACAATCCTAGTTGCTACGACGAAGCCGAATTAATGAATTTAATATCAAATGACGACTTTCTTTCAATTACATTTTTATTTCTCAATTTTTAGAAATTGAATAAAAAAATGATGATTAGGATATATTGGTATGGTATTCCTCTTCATCATCTACTTTAGGAATTCCATTTTTTTAGACTTAAGGTATAATAGCAATTATTTTCTTGCTGAAAGTAATGATTCGTAGGATGGAGACGTACATCGTTAAGTTGGGCAAATGATTCGTTCGTAGAGAAGTACTTCGCATCTTCCCCGGAATTCACGTTAAAAATAATGACAATCATCTAACCCTGAGAGTATGCTAGTCTGGATTTCTTCGCGATCCGCCCTGGACCTAGGAATAGGCGCAGTGTGTTCGGGGTGATTTCCGACAAGAGAGTAGTGTTACGAAAATTGTTCAAAGCGAGGACTGGAAAGAGTTCGGAGAGAGGAGACAAACTGCACGACTAAGCGGTGTCAGGTGTCAGTGGGGAGATGGTGAGGAATGACATTTGTCAACGAACAATTTTGGGTGGTCTTCTTAAAAGTACGGAGGATCACAATATGAAGATAAAGTTTGAATTCATGAGGACAAATAGGGGCAAATATTCATTTATAGGAAGCCCTGAATATGGCTTTCCGATTTTCACACCAGGCAAATCCTGGTGCTGTACCTTAAATAAGGCCACGGCCACTTCCTTCTCACTCCTAGCCCTTTCCTGTTCCATCGTCGCCATAAGACCTATCTGTGTCCGTGCGACGTAAAATAATTTGTAAAAACCGAAAATAATAATTTAGGAAGCGAAATGTTCAATAAATTACCAAATTCCTTGAGGTGATTGGTAAACAACTGATAAGGACACCTTGGCGACTGTCCTTATTCAGATCAGTGGTGATTGATTGATTGATTGATTGATTGATTGATTGATTGATTGATTGATTGATTGATTGATTGATTTTACAGCACGTGTTTTGATCATAAATGTCATTTAACTCTTAACGTAAATAAGTATTTACTTATATGAAAGTAGATAATGCATTATGTTGTCAACATTTGAAAATTGAAAACTGTAATATTGCGATCTGGTGGTGGTGATTGTTTCAGGTGCGCTCTGTTTGTAATACGCGAAGAAAGAGAAACGTAAACTGCGGTCGATGCGGTGTTCATGGGAATATGGGTGGTTCCGTTTTGAATCCACGAGCCAATTACGCTTAACACAAAGGAGTAAACCCGCAAGAGCTAACTCACTTCCCAAACCAACATCCTCTCACCCTCTCTCTTTCATCACACCCTTAATTTTGTGTTTGCATAAGTTTTATCCTTGTCTAACCTACCGTATTCAGGTTGTATACATGTTCACACTCCTGCTAGTATAGTGAAGCCACCCCTTTAACACCCCTCTCCCGCAACACACACGTCACTGTGAATACAATGATGATGTTGATGATGCTGCTGCTGCTGCTGCTACTGCTGCTGACGATGAGCTATTGTTGTGGTTAATGGAAAAATAACATCAGCCAGCCCTTCCCTTCTCACCAGCCTACTTTTGTAAGAGCACACTTTTTTAATTATGTGCTGAATGACGAGGTGAAGAGCAGCTCTTTTTTTTAAGAGTTAGTTGAGAGGAAAAATGAATAACATGCCTTAAATGACATGCCACGAGAACTGCTAAGAATAATTTAATGAATACCAAAGTTGTGATGACAGTACGTGTACATAAAATGAGTGAATAATATATCAAAATCTTATAAAGTTTTAGGAAGCCCGCTGTCTGCAATGTCATTTTATTCGCCATATTTTGATGTATTTATCCGTTTAGGTCAACTAAAGGTCATATCAGTAGTATATAGTGGTTTTTATTGTTCCACCCATCACGGGTAAACGACTGAATAGATCTCGACCAAACTTCATATTTAGTCTACTTATCCAGGAGCAGGTTTTGGAATACATATCATTTAAAAGTCACGGAATAAACAGGAGGTTTCTAGGAAGGCCATAAGAGGATTTTTAATTATCTTTTACACTATTGATTATATTTCGATCAAACTTCATATTTAGAGTTTACTCATCCAATAGCATGTTTCTATATGGATATCATTTAAAAATCACTTAATAGACTGGGGGTTTATAGGAAGACAAGAAGAGATTTGTTCATTATTGAAAGGGATATTATACTAAAAAATCTAGAACTTTCGCATGTTAGATTCTATCTTCATTCAGACATACTCAAACAGCCTCTACGGGAATTCATAGGTGTATAGTTATATCCGTTGTGAGCCCGACTATTTGGCTGAATGGCCAACGTTGAGGCCTGCAGTTCAGAGGGTCCCGACTTCAATTGCTGGCTGGGTCAGGGATTTTAATCGCTTCTGATTCATTCTTCTGCGTCGGGGACTCCTTGTTTGTGTTTTTTCTAAAGCTCTCCTCTTCATTTTCAGGCCACACAGCAAACTACCAATCACCACTGAAACATACAACAGTGATTACAGCCCCCAACCTAGCGTGGGCGACCAGAAGCGTGTCCGGCAGTAAAATCGGGCATAATGTGCATGTGCGACTCAGTTTGCACCCGCAACCCCTCGGGTCTGGGATGCGTTTTTTGTTTATAGTTGTTTAATATAGACCTAATATCCCGAAGGTTTTCGAGGACTGAAAAATGGGGAAGAACTAGGTTTTGGGAAGGAAGCGGTCATTGCCTTAATTTAGGTAGAATTGACCTTGTGTGAAAATGGGAAACAACGGAAAACCATCTTCAGTGCTCCCGACGGTCGGATTCGAAACCACTATCTCCCTAATGCAAGCTCACAGCTGCACGGCACTAACCATACGGCCAACTCGCTCGATATATATCGGTAATAAGGCGGTAGAATAATAATAATAATATTGGCTTTACGTACCACTAACTACACTGTTATGGTTTTCTGAGTTGCCGAGGTGCTAGAATATTGTCTCTCAGTGGTTCTTTTACGAGCCAGTAAATCTACCAACACGAGACTGACGTATTTAAGCACCTTCAAATACATCAGGCCTACAGCCGGACTGGGCAAGGATCGAACCTGCGAAGTTGAGGTCAGAAGGCCAGGGCCTCAACCGTCGGAGCAACTCAGCCTGGCAGAAGAAGAAGAAGAAGAAGAAGGAGGAGGAGAAAATAAGTTGTATTCATTGCGAGGTTTATAACAATTCGTCTTAACATTTTAACATTAATTGCCATGCTCAGGGTAGGTGTTAGATATTCTTGAACCAGTCATTTTTGTCACAATTCATACTCATTCCTTGGTTACATGTACATTTGAATATATTAAGTATTATAGGATTGAATGGAGTGAATTTCAGAAATTGTAAGATTAGGTTGAATCAGTTTCTGAGCATAGTTTTGTTGATGTTAAAAGTGCCAAAAATGTCACAGACACATAGATTTCTAAAGTGGATTTTTTAAAATACCTGTGTGCAAATATATTATTAAAATATATATAACGTCCTATACTATCATTGAATCAATGGCCATCATATTTTCATCATGTGAAATCTCATTGGAAACTAGTTCATTTAAATCTTTCGATACAGTAGAGTCTTTCTAGTCCGACACATATAAGAACGGGCCCTGTCGGATTAATAAATGTTCAATTTTAAAAAAACGTGTTATTAAAACAAATTATTACTGCGTACTGCTAAGAATGCATTTTTAAGTAAACAAGTACTGTTTATATTATTTATTAAATGAAAAATGAAATCACTAAATTTTTGAATGCTTTTGTTTGACAATGAAAAGTGACGTGACTGGGACTCGTTTTAATCGAACTACTGGACGTGTCGGACTTGTGAAGTGTCGAGCTACATTAACTACTGTATTTTCTTAGAATTACGCTTTATACAACATCAATAATATGCAATGGAAACCATTCTCAAAGCTTGTAATCAAGTTTTCTGTCAGTTGGATCGTGTTCTGTTGTAGAGTGTACCGAAAACGATATTATTTAAAATTATAGAATCAAAGCTTCGTAATAGATAGAGCAATTTTCCTGCACTTTGGATGTCATCAATAGGAATTAAAAGCTACTATTTGAAGCAGTGTTCTGCGGACATGTTTAGCAGTGACTCCTTTTTGAATACTTCTAAACCTTTGAATTCCATTTTATAAAAATGTAAGTTGTTTATCTGTAAGCTTGTTTTTGGTAGATATGTTCAAACACCAATATTGGCAGCCATGAATATTATTTTGCATTACTTCTCCATATTCACACAAGGAAACATCGCGGTTGCATCGTAATTAATGCCACAGCTGCTACCTTCTACCGTGTGACTGGTAGGATACATGTATAGTGCGTTATCTCCAGCCTGCTATAAGACGAGACTAAAGAGGTATACTCCAGCAACCTTCACATTGGGTGCGTGGGTTGATGACCACGGGTGTCTAGAAGAAATTTACCATTGCTTCCACTTACTTGTACCAGCCTGAAAACTTCTATCTTTACCTAGAAAGTGTCTGCACGGTTTGAGTCATGTAGTTATCAACTTGCATTCCGGTGTTAGTGGGTTCGAACCCCCACAGTCACATTTTGCAAACACATCCATTACGTGATTATCAACCTGCTCAACAACGATTGAAATCGAGGAGAAGTTTTCTTCATTCTACTGAGTACCTTTCGGAGTCACTTCAATCATCAAGACTAACTTCCTGGAGATCCAGAAACCTTCATCTCATTCGATGGATGGATCCTTCTGAAACTCTTCCAGCCGGTTATGAAGAGTCATGGTCCACATGGAAGAGTCTGAACAGGCTACGATCTGGGGTCGGTCGATCTAAGAACAATATGAAGAAGTGGGGTCTATCTGAAGAGTCAACCCTCTGCGCCTGCGGAGAAGAACAAACCATGGCGCACCTCCTTAGTTGCAACTCCTGCCCTCTCGTTTGCACCATGCAAGATTTAGTGAAGGCCACACCAAATGGTCGAGATCTTGCCAAATTCTGGTCCGATATGGTATAATTGTTATTTTGAATGTACCCCTAGTATGTTTTTTTTTTACCAGTTAGCCTATTTAATTATTTCTCTTTTAACTAACAATTTATATGATGTATTGCTTCTGATACGAATAAAGAAATAAAGTCACTTCCTTCCCCTTTCGTACCCCTTTATTATCCCATCATCACTGTAAGATATACCTGTGTCGATGTGATGTAACGCAAATTGTAAAAATAACTCAATTTTCCTTACCCGAACTTTCTTGGTCAACTGTTATTCTCTTCCGACCCAGAAAATTTTAGGCTTGTGAGTCCCATGGGAGCCTTGATTTTTATTCTCTTCGCATATTTTATCTTTCCTTTGCCCATACCTTCATTCATCGAACACGCAGACCTTTTCTTTTTTTCCATTCTCATTATAATAAATGAGAGTTGTTTGCCTAGTTGTAGTTTCCTTCAAAACAATAATTACCACCCATCTACTACCTTCCTAGGGGCTGCCTGGCCGAGGCGGTAAAGGCGTGCTCGGTTCGCCCAGCAGGACGTGGGTTCGAATCACCGTCAGGAAATCGTAAAATTTAAGAAACGAGATTTCCACTTTCGGAGGTGCATACGGCCCTGAGGTTCACTCAGCCTACACCAAAAATGAGTACCAGGTTAATTCCTGGGGGCAAAGGCGGCTGGGCGTAGAGCTAACTACTTTACCCCATCACGTGCCGAGGTTAACAATGGTGGAAGCCTTTACCTTCCACTCCTCCAAGGGCCTTCATGGCCTGTACGGAGGTGACTTTGCTTTGCTTTGCTTTGCTACTACCTTCTATGCCCTAACCTTTTCCTGTACTAGCATCACCGAAAATGTATCTGCATTAATGTGGTGATAAGTAGCTCAAGAATGCAAAGCGAGACTTCGTTCAAATTTAACTTATACCTAATTATGGGAAAGAAACGTGCTGCATGATTTGGTATTCAAATTCTACTTTTCTTATGCAGTGTTAAAGCTTCCACTTCAGGTAGATTGAATTTGATCCCCATATGTGCTATGCTTTTGAGACTAAGTGAAGTTGACCTTAAAGCTGGCAATGGATTTTTGTGACTATTCTACTGCATTTCCAGGCGAAATTTATCGGCCTGAGTGGCTCAGACGGTTGAGGCGCTGGCCTTCTGACCCCAGCTTGGCAGGTTCGATCCTGTCTCAGTCCGGTGGTATTTGAAGGTGCTCAAATACGTCAGCCTCGTGTCGGTAGATTCACTGGCACGTAGAACAACTCCTTCGGGACTAAATTCCGGCACCTCGGCGTCTCCGAAAACCGTAAAAAGTAGTTAATTGGACATAAACACCAATAACAAATTTTAAAAAGGCGAATTTTAGGCCGGTTTCTTCTCAGTTTTTCTAGTAGTTGAATACAAATACCGTAACTACTCAGATTGGGAGAAATATTTTACATATTTTACATATTATGTACCTTACTACTACTACTACTACTACTATTACTAGAGAAAAACTGCTCGCAAGGTAATGGGTCCGAAAATTGTAAATGGACAATATAGATTACGGGAACATGAAGAAATGTATCGAGGACATGAACGACTGATGGCGTCTATCAGAAAAGGAAGACTGATATTCTATGATCAACTCTTCAGAATGAATAGAAAGCGATTGGAAAACAAACAAATCTTTCAGGTACTTGATAGTAGACCTAACGTTTCTGACAAGTGGTTCGAGGAATGTTGAGAAAGGACTTCAACAAGACAGGTGTGAAGCGGGGAAGCGGGCGGACATCTCAAATCAACAATGTACCGGTTACAAATCGACATTTTAAAGGGCTTCTTTGAAGAAAGAAAACAGAACAGTGGCTGGACGATGGAAAGACGGCAAGGTGCCAAGAAAAGAACGCAGCGATTGCGGGCTGCAGAGACTTCTAAAAGCCTGTAACAGTTACTTAACATGTTACTTATTGGCCCTAAAAGAATAACAAAAACATTCGTAGATCGAATCACGAATGTAGAGACAAACGAATTGGTGAGGGGAGATCGATTAGGATAATTCTGACAAGAAGAAGGGATAGAATGATAGAACACATCTTAAGACATTCTGTTGATTTTTGAGTGAAGTGTAGGCGGTAAGAACCGTAGGCGTAGACTAAGATATGAATATGACAAGCAGGTTAGAGCAGATGTAGGATGCAGCAATTACTTAGAAATGAAGGGGTTAGCACAGGATAGGGTGGCATGGAGAGCAGCATCAAACTAGTCTGTTTACTGATGACACAAACAACAAAAATTCTGAAGAAGTGGCCTAGAATTTCAGCCTTCTTTTTCTGATAGAATCCATCAGTCACTCATTTTCCCGATGCAGTTCTTACGTTGTCCATTTACAATTTTTTATTTGACGCCACTTGGCCACTTGTACGTCGGATTGAAGATTTCGCTTTTTCTGCACCAAATTGCAGAGAAACTGAAAATACATTGCGTCACCTAGAGCAGACTTTTAATTCAATTTGACGGTTAAACACCAAATCTATTATCAGAAATGTTATTATATGCTTACGTTGTATAACACATGCCTGACGTCTACTGTACATACTGTTTATCTGACTGCATCTGTGGTATTAAGGTCGAGAAGTTTGCAATCTACCACCGATCGTCTGAGAGAACTATTGAGTAAATGGGACTGTCCACAATGAGAGAATTTGCATTAAACATCAGTAAAAAAAAAAAAAAAAAAAAAAGCAACGAAAATCTGCTTTTTATCTTTATTTGCCATTTACTGGGGTCGGAATGTGATGTGGATTTGGGACAGTTTTACGGCTAGATATCCATCCTGGCGCCAAGTCTATGTGGAGGGATGTACTCGGTACTATGTACCATAGTAGTAGTATAGTGTGTTGTATGTTAATCAAGAGAAATGTATTTAGGCGAACACAAAGGCCCAGTGACAGTGCCAGAGATATTAATCATATACAGTTAAAATCCAAGACCCGACCAGGAATCGAACTCGGAGCCCTCTGAACCGAAGGCTAGTACTCGGAACATTCAGCCAAGGAGTTGGAATGTAAAAGCAGTGAATATATTTATTCCTGTCTTTTGTGATGAAGTTAGGAATTTCCGTGTCTCATTTTATTCTGGTTTAACTGTAGTGCTGATGATACTTCAGTTAAGAAAATAGAAAATTACCTTTCATGACTGTCAGGGAATATCGTAAATTTATCTTATTCTTATTCTTCCGCCAATTTTCCGTCACCACGATGGGGTCGTGGGTTCAAACTGTATCACACATGTGGACTTGGCCCTGATTTACAGCCAGATGTCCTGGCGTCAACTAACTCTACGTGAATGAATAACCTATCCCCCGTGACAGAGAAATCAACCAGACGTGGATAAATTCCCCAACCCTGCAGTCATCGAACCTGGAACCCCCTGAACCGAAGACCTTCACTCTGACAATTTAGCCAAAATTTCGGAAATCGTATACATCTATGTGAAAGTAAACAAGCATATTTTAGCACAATGGGTAATTTTAGTGTTATAACTAAATTTTACTAGCAGTTCCACCCACAATATTGAATGGCTTAGTCAGAGGAATTCTGGCTTTCTCAGCCTAAGTTGCCTAGTTCGACAATTACGCCTCAGTCCGGCGGGTATTCAAAGGAGCTTAAATATGCCAGCCTCGTATCGTTACGTTTTAAACGATATAAAAGAACACATACGGGACGAAATTCCGGAATATCAGCGTCTCTAAATTCTGTAAGTTAGTGGGTCATATGACCGATGATTTTATAATGGTTATTATCAGTTAACGTCCAAAAAATGTCAAAATCAAAATATTAGCTTATTGTTCCCTCTTCGTCACAAAAAATCTCTCATATATCCTTAAAATCCGTTCTACCATACAGTTTTTAGTAATGATAAACTGTAAGACTGAAAAATAGTCTTGATTTGTTGAGATAAACGTACGTCAGGAATATAACATTTTTAGTAAATGTATGATTTATTTTGCGCATTCGAATAAGATCGTATTTATTTAATGACAAATCATTAAACATAGCTTTCGTTACTGACTGAGAGCTTTACATTATTTTAAATTAATACTACGGTGTTGTCTTCAGAATGATAATCCTATTCCTGAATGGTTTTATGTCACCAATAACAAAAGTAAAATTATAAGAAGTGAATGTGTGGAATAAAAGTAGTTATTTAAGTCATAATTACAGTTTTGTCCTGTATTTCTATCATAGTAATCATAAAACTAATTATGATTCTAACATTCATCAGATGATAATTGAAACCGTATCGAAGTGCAAACTTGTGTTTGACGATTGAAAAATCCACAGGTAAGCAACTCTATGTTGAAAATATCTAAGGGATATAAGCTGAGAAGTTCAGAAAAATAAAATATAATAAAGTATGTGAATATATTCTTTATTCCTAAAAGTTACAAACTTTTACATAATCACCGTTATCTGGTCAATTGAAATAGCAGCTTGCCTTTTTCTACCACTACGAGCGCTAATGTGAGTAAATGCATTGTTTCACTTAAGCACCACCACGAGCGCTAGTGTGAGTCAATGCAGAGATTTATTTAAGCCCTTATAACTACATTCTTTGTGGACATTTTTCAAGAACATCAAAAAACGCCTATATTCGGCACTGCTTTACTTCTAAATTGACGTTTTGGCCGATTTTGGCTCTGTCTGGTAGTTACGCGCTGAAACAAAGACATCCAACCAATCCCAAGTTGCCATTCCTATCGACTTATATCGGCACCTAGTTGTTAAGTCTAATATTTACATTCACCACGTGGTTAACCTATCTCGCTCAGCGTGTATGGTATTCGTTACGGTTCGCAATCTTTTGCATTTTTCTTCAGTAATTACTGTTTTTCATATTAGTCTTTATTTCTATAGGATAGTACAGTATAGCTTAGTTTACAGTTTAGCAGAACATAAGTTAGTACAATACAGGTTTAATAGCTTAGTGTTTAAAAATAGCTGTAATTTATTTTCGGCTATGTAATGGTTAGTGTACTAAGCGGTTTATTGTTCCCGAGATGAAAAACCTGTTAGCCGAAGCCGTGACGAATGACATTGCCGATGACTCGAGGAAAGTTGTGCGCGATATGCAAACAATAATACGTGAGGCGTGGGAAAATAAAGATGTAGTGAAGAACTGCATCGAAAGTTTCATAATACCCTTGGGAGTTAGTGATAGTGACAGTGATTCATTGTTCGAGGTTTACAGTGACTCTGAGATCAGTGGAGTGCTCCCTTCGTAGCCCATAACCTCCTTCCTATGCCAGCCACTAGCGGTACGTGATGTGTTCTTTCCTTATTATTTTTTATTCTTAAGAATATATTCTCTTTTCATTGCAGATGTTGTTAGAATGTTTACTTTTGTGAAATTGTTTTCAATCCAGATTCGTTAGCTTTTCTGAGAACGGTATTACATTTTACAAGGGCTGTTTACCGCGGTCGTATTGCATCACCTGTTCTCACGGCAGTAGCGTGCTAGCAACAGACGAAGGGTGATGCTCATGTGTTTTCTAAACGTCAATTTAGAAGTAAAGCCATGCGGAGTGTAAGGGTATTGAACAAAAGACCACATCACAGAAATAATTATGTAAATAAGTCAGTTTGGTTAGGATGTGAATTTAAAGAAAAAACGGGTAAGGACGCAAGTGAATTTTCTGTTTATCAGGAACTGCATTTAAGCCGGAAGTGAATTTCGAAATTTGGTTTTATTAGTTTGATAGAGCTATCTAAGACTCACAATTTGCAACATTTCCGGGCCATTTAGCCCGTCAGCTTTCGGCACAATTGAGGAAATTACTTAACATTAATAACATAATCAATGGCAATTATATCTGTAAGAGGTACACAAGCATATCTTAAATGTTAGGAAGAACGAATGCTCCAAGTTGTCATTGTCTCATTCTGTAGCGGGCAGAAAAAACGGTATTTTTTAAACAATATTTTAATTGGGAGTGTTACTTCCGGCTGCATATGACCATTGTTGAGATGACGACAAGCGTAAGCAAGAGTTATATTTTTACAAAGAGAATCATGCGTAGATACCGGAAAAAACTGCGACGGAAACATGGCCAAGTGCTGAAAGACTCTCCCGGTTTTAATGCAAGAATTCTGCATGCATAAAAAAGAAAAATAGCCTATTCAAATGAACACAGCAGAGAAAGGGAATGTTTATAAAAGGCAGGAAGAAAAGGAGGAAGCTTGGTTTAATTTTGTAATGCTCCATAAAAGACTCAATGGTTCAAAGCGTTTTGAGTTCAGAGGTTTTAGTTTTAAAGCCCTCCACTTTGTCATCTTGAACTTGTCTTCCATTGTTATCCTGTCTGCGACATACGTAGGCCTAATTATTATATATTTTACAAGAGATAAATATTCCTCTTGAAAGAGCCAATGTTTAACAGACACTATCTCGAAATGTTAGATCTTTTAAAGTGATAGTCGAGCGAATTGGCCCTACGGTTAGGGTAGGGCAGCTGTGATTTTGCAATCGTCAGATAGTGGGCTCGAACCCCAACGCCGGCAACAATGAAGGTTTATCCAAATTTTCTCATTTTCACACCAGGTTGCCAACGGCCGTAGCCGTGTTGAAACACCGGATCCCGTGAGATCTCGGAAGTTAAGCAACATTGGGCGTGGTCAGGAGTTGGATGGGTTGCCACGCGCTGTTGGTGGGGGGTAAGGGAATGAGGGAGCGGAAAGGAACTGGCCACCCTACAGCAGGTAAACTCCGGCTCAGGCACACCTCTGCGGAGGTTCGGACCTGCCTTCGGGCATAATAACCCTTACCTACACCAGGTAAATGACTGGGGACCGAGCGAGTTGGCCGCGCGGTTAGGGGTGCACTGCTATGAGCTTGCATCCGGGAGATAGTGGGTTAGAATCCCACTGTCGGCAGCCCTGAAGATGGTTTTCCGCGGTTTCACATGTTCACACCTGTACCTTAATTAAGGCCACGGCCACTTCCTTCCAACTCCCAGGCCTTTCCTATCCCATCGTCGCCGTAAGACCTATCTGTGTTGGCGCGACGTAAAGCCACTAGCAAAAAAAACAATTACGGGGATGTTCTTTAATTAAGGCTAATCCGCTATCTTCTCAGTTCTAGCCCCTTCCCATCCTTCCGTTGCTGAGATCCTTCGATGATTTAATTCGACGTTAAGACAGTTGAAAAAAAGATCATGACCTGTGTGGGTTCCTAAACATTTTTTTGATAACGTGGTCCTAATTTTGAGGTGTGTCATTATTATTATTATTATTATTATTATTATTATTATTATTATTATTATTATTATGAACCGTACGAAAGTGTTTTGCTTACACTACAGATATCATCAGTGATGAAATCACTGGAGTCTCCAGCATTATCTAAAAATACAAGAACCTGGACTAGATATAAGAATTACACAGTATAATCTAGACCAAGTGGTTACGAAATGGCGGCCATATTTTGCGGACCTTGAGGGCTTCAAAATGTTTTAAGATATGCGAAGAAAATTTACACAAAAAAAATTCATAGGTCGTTCAAGAATTTTTATATCCTTTCTATACCCAAGTCAGAACTAATAATTTTTTTAATATAATTTCCTGTTTTTAAGTATTCAATTGATCTGAATAGATTATTTTTGAGTTAAACAGATTAAAGTCCAAACTTCTGCGGAGAATGAGCCCTCTCAAATGCCAATGCTGTGTCTTAACCATTATAAACCTGGCTATGTGACCCATACCAATTCTTGATCTCCATGCCAACCTCACTGTGGACATTTTTATGCAACATAGCATGCAATGAATACCAAGAAATACTTAAATTGTCATTGGTGTAAGAAGCGGTTTCAAATCTTCGTTCTTCTTTCATCGGTAGCACTGGCTGTTAAACAGTGCTGGATACTTGAATAATTTTCAGGGATTTTCTTCTAGAAGTACATTGCTGGAATTCTATGCGCTTACAAGTGTATATCATTGTTCCCTTCACACAACTCCCACTAAATTGCCCTTTTTTTTGTTTTCAATACACTATTAATTTAAGTTTGCTTCTGTGTATTTTCTTATTTTGTGAAATAATTCAAATGAACTGACATTTTGGAGTGTTCTTCTTCCAAATTCGATTGTCCTGGATATAATAGTGTTTGGTTGATTTCACTCTTTTATACAATTTATTGTAAAGTAGTGTTTTCAGCAATGAAATTTGTTAGAACCCCCTGCGAGTGAGGGACGCACATGTAGAATACACGCGCGGTATCCTCTGCCTGTCGTAAGAGGCGACTACAAGGGGCGACCAAGGGATGATTGAATTAGAACCATAAAACTACTCTTGGTTCGTACCATCATTCGGAACACCATGGGTTGCCTGTACTTGCGAGTAGTACAACTAAATTGGTACGAATTAGGTTTGTGAGTAGTAGCAGTAAAGAGGCTGGCCTGGGGGATTTCCAGTACCCGTGCAACGTACCCATGTGAGCAACACCGCAGGTCTGGGCGTAGCCTGTAGTTGTACCGCTATATGAGCGGCACCGTGGGTCTGTGTTGCCTGTGATTAGTACCCACTATGTGAGGAACACCACGAGAATACCGGCGCCCGTGATTAGTACACCTAGGTAGGGAACCTTATCGTTTTGCGTTGGCTCTGAGTGGCGTCATTGTGTGAGAAACACCATAGGTCTGCGTTACCTGTACAAAGTGCAATCCTTGTGAGTAGTACCATCTTGTGTGGAACACCGTGAGTCTTCGCTACTTTTGATTAGTACCCCAACATGACAAATGCCATGGTTCTACTTTACTCGCGACATGTACCATTCTGTGGGGTCTTAGACGTGGATTTTGCACCCCTTTAGACATCAAGCATCATTGTGCTTTATAAGTGGTCCCTTGGTCAGTACTAATATTATTTAAGATCTTTTTTGAGTCTGATCCACTGGTTTTTTTTAGTTCATGTTCATCCATTCATTCTTCATGACATATTTTATTTTATTTTGGTCAGTGGATGAACTTTTTGTTATTTCATTTCGTACCATTAGGGGCCGGTGACCTCGATGTTAGGCCCCTTTAAACAACAAGCATCATCATCATCATCATCATCATCATCATCATCATCATCAAATTTGTTCAATCATTTCGATTGAGCTATGCATGTTATTTCATACTATTTGCAGAATTTTACAGAAATTGGCCTATCATTAACGTGCAGCCTGCGATCAGCCCTCAAATCTCCAACGTGGCCCTGGAACGCTTACAAATTGGCAACCCCTGATAACAAGCTTTTCCCATGTCATGAAACAAGGTGAAATTTTTTCCACGTGTACAATTGCAGGCCGTGAAAGGATCAGTCTAAATATGCACATTGTTTAAACAGGGTGTCCCAGGAGGAATGTTCAATATTCAGGGATATGACAGGATCGATCATTTAAAACAAAAAACTTCATATGGACATATGCCTTATTCCGAACGGTTTCCGAGGTAGAACACATTTAAGGTACATTTATTTTGGGGGTAGTGGTGCGAAAGTATGTGTCTTAATACCCACTTGAATTTGCAGTTATCCCACGTTTCATTTTAAGTTAGTTTGTCGTTGCTCCAAATATTTTAGTGTTAGTAGAACTGTCATTGATTCTGGCAAGGAACATAATGGATTAGTTTTCTATGACTTCCTCCATACTTACAGGTTATTAATATGGCTGGAAAAGACTGTTTTATTGCTGGATTTGAGACGAACTGATGAATTCAGACCAAGGGGAGAGCGTAGGTAGAACATAACTCACTTTGGATGATGAATTGGTGGACACTGTTATTGAGGACTACAACGAAGAGGACTTTTTCATATGGAGGTGCAGGTGATGAATACGATCCATGTGGGGTTGAAAGTGGTGATTCATCCTCGGATAATGATGGAGGGAGAACCTTGTGCAAAGTGAAGCAGGATAAATGAGCAGATTATTTCGCAAAGGTAAATCCGAAAAATTCAAAATTTAGATGATGACGGAAAATATGTAAAAATAAAACTCCATTGTATCAAAGAAAAATAAATCATCAAGAAAGCCCAAATCCATGTAAGAAGAAAGGGCGTTGATAATCAAGTTTGATGGCAATAAGTACCGAATTATATGGGATAAATTGTGCGAAACGTAACATATCCAATGAGGAGTCATTTTCGGGACAAGTGACGAATAGCAACAGAACGCTTTGTTTAATTTGCAATGATGTGTTCGATGATTTAATTTAATATTATTAAATTAAAATGTGTTTTTACTGTAAGTTACGTAATTTTTATCGTTTTTTATTTAAATACAGTAAGTTTCTGATGACTGATGACATTTCCGACTTTCAGTAGGAAGTATTTAGGCTTTCAGTGCCTAAATATAGCAAATCCATCCTTTTTATCGTGGATATTTCTTTAACTGAAACATTTTAATAGAAATATTTTAAATAATAACGCCTTTATTCCATCTGAACACTTTAAAATGCTAACCTTTTATCTCTCTTCCGTAACATTTTACTTTTAGATTTGGGACCTTTCGGAAGTGAGTTTTTCAAATAGTGCAGAAATTGTTCCACTGATTCAAATTCACAGTAAGATGTGAGGACGTACTAGTCAGATGAAGACTTAAAGGCTTGTATGCAAAGAAATCATGGGACCTTCTACTCCTTGAATTGTGTAATGAGCTTCTCACTTTAATCATTATGTACTGTTATCTCTTTCAAAAGCTATTTCATGTTATAAATTACTACTGTTGTTGTTATTTGATAAGATTATTCATAAAAGAAAAGATTTATCTGTAAATATTCCTTTCAAAATTTAATGTCTTCTACATGCTTTTGTCCATGTATTTATCCCCCACGTTTCTTTCCCAGTAACGCTGGGTAGTACGTCCAACTGAGCATTATAACATTTATAAACTTCTTCATTTGTAAATGACTAAGTTAGCACCAATAATCAGTATATTTATCTGTAGTTCGTATAGTAGTTCATATATTTAATTAACGTCGTACAACAGGATCACGTCCATAATATTTTAATGAATATGAGCTAATTTAATTCCATTAAAAACACTCAAAATTTTGAGTACATGTGTAGATTGTATGAACAAAAGTTTCTTCTATATTTTTATAGGTATAATTAACATTTTATGCATGGAAGTCTGTCTATAATGTTCACTCAGACAAACTTATCTACAATAATAATAATAATAATAATAATAATAATAATAATAATAATAATAATAATAATAATAATAATAATACACACGCAGTAGAATTCAAATATATCGTACACTTTGTAGATAAATTTATCTTCTTTCCACCTGCACTAATTGTAATGTAACTCTCACAGCAACAGACGCAATGTTTGCGTGAAGCATCATACATCAATGGGATAAGGATTTCTGGCTTTATTTTTAGCGTAATTATTCGAATTTCTGCAGCAAACGCAGACGGTCTTAATTAAAATAACTCGCTAAGTAATTATTTCTAAATCAGATTTTAAAGGATGGATAATGAATACAATACAGGCATACTGCTGTTCTGCATTCGAAAATACGTTCCTAAACTCTGCGTGAATTTCTTTCACGTTTTGGCATTAGTATTTTGGAAATAGAAGAAATTGTCATAAATTTTGTCGAGGACTCTCACCAAATTGTCATTTGATATTTATCTAGAGGATAAATTAAAAATAATAAATGTTTCCATTCGAGAACATCTACTTCTTTCAGGAAATCATGATAAATATTTCAATGAATAATCGATATTTTAAATAAAAATGTTATTTAAATATTGTCTTAAATGACTAATTATGAGCTTGTATCTTCACTTAAATTTTTATGCAAGGACAGCAATCCATGCTGAATTTTCACCCTCCAAGCCATTCGTGTATTGAGAATTTTGAATTTTGAATGTACCACTCTTAAAATAGTTCATTCTCAATTCGAAGATCCCACCTAGCGCGATAGCTGCAGTCGCTTAAGTGCGGCCAGTATCCAGTAATCGGGAGATAGTGGTTTCGAGTCCCACTGTCGGCAGCCTTGAAGATGGTTTTCCGTGGTTTCCCATTTTCACACCAGGCAAATTCCGGGCCTGTACCATAATTAAGGCCACGGCCGCTTCCTTCCAACTCCTAGGCCTTTCCTATCCCATCGTCGCCATAAGACCTATCTGTGCCAGTGCGACGTAAATCAAATAGCAATTCGAAGATCTAAGCGTTCGATTCGTAACACTTAAGCAGTCACTCTCTTATCCTTGGATGGATTTCAAATACGCATAAAACTTCACATGTATGTCACATACATGTCATATTTTAACTGCTGTTGAATGCTATCTGACAACATCAATTATGGGGAACTTCGTAATGGCCATGTCAGTGTTAAATGAAAGAAAGAATGTAGGGAGTATATTGATTTAGTAGAATGCTACTATAAGTAACAATGAGGACAAGCTTTATTGTGCTCCCGTATCTAATTAAAGTTGTTTCGAATAATTCCAACGAGTCAAAACAATTGGAAAGATGATATGGATGGTCCAATAAGCGATGTATTACGGAAATAAACTCATAATTAGGTTTGGGATACCTTTAAATATTATCCTAAAGGTATAGAACAACACAAGAAAGATTTTTTAAATATTTGTGAAATTGTATGATAATTTCAACTAACTCAATCAATAATTTGTTTAATTTCATTAAAACCTGTAATTTGAAAAATAAATTAACCATCTTACACTGGGAAAAGTGAATTGACAAGCAGATAATGTATGAGTGCTGAAATAAGAACAGCTGATAATTTAGGGAAGAATTTGTCCATGGTTTCACTTGCCTGCCCTAAATAACGAATTAAATTTTTGTAGTTCCTGAGTCTGTAAAATAGACTTTCAATCGCAGTTACCACGAACATATTTGGAAAATGGCTTAAATGGTCCCTTTTTTTCGTACCTCGACCTTTGATGGTTTTATTATCAGCTTCCCTTAATGTATCGAGTACATTATTTCTGCTTTCAGCTATTGGAAGAGAGAATCATGTACCCAGTTTTGTTTAATATTTGTCTGGCAAATCGTATCCTTATACAGCTTAAAGTACTCTTACATCTCTGTATACCCCAACAGATCATTTAAATTAGTCATTGTCGATCATCGGATCCAGAATGATACTTTCCTAACGTACCATCTTTCAACGTGGCTGTGTAGTGACTACACATAACGTCATGTTTTCCGGAGTCTGTGAAACTCTGGAATGGTGTACATTACAAGACTATTACACGACGAAATGCACAATGTCCGTAAACTATTGTAATCTTCATAAGTGGCTTCCCCCGTCCTGAGAACAATTGTAAGACTGGAAACAAAGGTAAGATTACTCATATTCTAGGCTCAACACCAGAACTTCTAAAAACACCTTTGGTTAGTTTAAGTATATTTGTCAAACCATGTTGTTGAAGGGGCCATCGTGACGAAGGAGAGAATTTGGCCAAACAGCTTTCCTCTAGAAAGCACTCCTCTGCTTACTCTAAAGAGTATCTGAAATGTCACTTCCGAGTCAACATATCATCCTCGTCAAAGTATGAACACATAATACTCGTAATTTGGACTGGTGAATCCTCTGTCAGTACGATGTGATTTCTGATACGTATGAAAGTTTTCTTGGAAATTTGAATAACCCGAATGTAGCTAACATTAGACGCTTTATATGTTACTGAGCTCTCATTATTTAGCTTAAATGGGTCATGTACTCTAGTAATTCAGTTCTAAAAGTGAAATTGTCAAAACACTCAGAAGATTATATCTGGCAATGTCATGAACTTAGGTTATCCTGTCTTGAACATAATCACGTAGATTTAGTATATTTGAACTACATAAGTTTCAGAAATAAATAACAGTGCAATGCGTCTATTTGAAATAAAAACAATTTTGTGAATATTCATTACACGAGTAGTTTCATTTCTATTGTACACTATATATTAACCTAAATTTGCACTAAAATCATTCTTTGTGCACGAAAAGAAGTTATGTAAGTTTTATATTCCTGTACCCCTTACTTCTCAAAAAACGTGCACCTATCTCAAAATAAATTTAATTTTAACAGTTCCGCAAACAAAAATACTTTGCCGTCATGATTGAAACTAATCTTCCCAATATTCTAAGTCACTGTTCTCATTTGAAAATATTTTTCGTTGCATTTAGTTTCCTTTCTCTACACGTTTGCAAAAGAGACTGTGTTTTGATTTACGGTGAGTATCTCCTTCGACTCACTGCCTTACAGTTCAACATTTTCCTAGAAGCACTTGCTTAATCTTGCAGTTCAGATTCACTTTTACAGTTCTTTACAATCACTAGCTTTATTTACAGACAAACTGATTACATTTCTTACCTCTAAACGTAGCTTTGGGTGATTTTTTTTTTAACCGTGAGCATTGTTAAATTTAAATCTTTACTATAAGAAACTCAGTACATGCACACCATTATCATACAAACTGACATTTATTCCCGCACGAATTCTGTACCAAATGTTAAGCAAATGAACTATACGCATCGTAATGCAATATTACCTTTAGGAGAAATTTCCTTCTGTGATGCTGATTTGCTGGGGTACATTAAGTATTTTGGCTTTGGCGTGTATAAAAGTAGCGTGACCCCCATCATGCCCAGTGGGATAAAACATGTTATGTAAAAACGTGACCGTCCGATTTTCATAAAACATGCACATTTTTATCCAGATAATTCACAAAGACAACAAAAGTATCACAACTTTGCGTACCTTAGGTGATAAGCTCCCCCTTAAGTTCTCCCTGCTGTCTGAAAGAGTGCGAACTCTTTCGCTGTATAAAAGTCATTCAGGACGATCGTATTTGTATAATGTGTTTATTCAATACGTAATTTTAAGAGTGGTTACATATCTGATCGTCTTGAAGATTTACCACACCAAAGATGTTTGCTTTCCATTTATATGGATTGTAGGTTTGAGCTGACAGAAGGAGCTTGTTCGTTGTTCGTTTCTCATGCTTCAATTTAAAAGTCTGCTTTGATCATTTCATGAAATCCTGCGACGAGCACTTGATGAAAGGTAACTCTTATATCGAGTAGTGGTAAATGCTTTTACCCCACAGAAGGAAAATTCTCCATCGATCTGCTGTGGACAAGGTATATGCCCTTAGTAGCTATTGTTCCACGTCTTTTCCATAAATTGTTTGGTACATTCAGTAATATCAACAATATTACGCTTGGGGTGGATTTTCGTCAATTTAATCGCTTGATGGGTTGAGTTACGCCAAGAAATTAATTCACATGATTTCCCAGTTTTCAGGCAAATAGTAAGATAACTTAATGCAATACCTAATCTTGTCTATGCCAAATTCATTCAGACATCTGGTTCAGTAAACCTGTAAGTACGACGTGAACGTGGCAAGCGGTACTGTAAAGGGAACCTAATGGAACAAATCAATCAATCAATCAATCAATCAATCAATCAATCAATCAATCAATCAATCAATCAATCAATCAATCAATCAATCAATCAATCAATCAATCAATCAATCAATCAATCAATCAATCAATCAATCAATCAATCAATCAATCAATCAATCAATCAATCAATCAATCAATCAATCAATCAATCAATCAATCAATCAATCAATCAATCAATCAATCAATCAATCAATCAATCAATCAATCAATCAATCAATCAATCAATCAATCAATCAATCAATCAATCAATCAATCAATCAATACTGATCTGCATTTAGGGCAGTCGTCCAGGTAGCAGATTCCCTATCTGTTGTTTTTTCGCCTTTTCTTGAATGATTTCAAAGAAATTAGAAATTGATTGAACATCTGAACCTCTCACTTGATGAATTCTTCCAATACCCAACTCCTTTTCCTATAATCGAATATTTGCTCGAATTTTTCCTCTTGAATTCCAACCTTATCTTCATACTGTGATATTTCCTACTTTTGAAGACACCACTCAAACTTATTCATCTACTAATGTCATTCACGTCAGGTCTCCAGTGACAGCTCGGAACATACCGCTTAGTCGAGCAGCTCGTCTCCTTTCTCCCAAGTCTTCCCGCTCGTACATTTTAGCCACTACATGGGAAATAATAGAATTACGGATATGCTTTGGGGCTTGGAATACGAGAGAGGTAGTAAAGATTCTTTAGTTGTGACCCTCTGAGTAGCCTCTTACGACATGCAGGGGGTTGAGAAATGCATTCTTTGACTCGAAAATAGAATATTAAGGCTCACGAGTCGTGAGAAAATGGAAGACATTCCCTACCTCGTATATATAAGATTATTTTTATTATTCCTTTCTTTTCTATCTCTTGGATAGGGTGAAGCTAGCCACACAATACAAGTGGTCTAAAGTGAAGGGTGGAGTCATTATTTTGCACGCATTCTTTAAATAAATTACCAAAGCACGCCATGAATAGGACACACATAAGGGAACACGCATCAGGTTTGTGCCTACGAGGGGTTTATTGGAATGGCCCTTGAAATTTCATAAAAATTCTGTTCAATTTTTCACTTAAAAGCCTTTCTGCCTCTTTTACTTAGTTTAATACTTCTTCATTTGTTTTTTCTACGTTCATATTGTTCATTTCACTTTGCAAGATGGCACATCTCCTGTTTCCTGATGCTCAGCTTTCATTTCTCTACACCAGAAAGCCTAGCTGATTTTCTAACCGTCTTCCTTACCTGTAATGGATATATTCCTAATACAGTGTGTCGTTTCGAAAATATTAAAATATTAGGTGGTAAAGAAAGAATTGTGTCGTCCAGTTGCAAAGCCCGTTATGTGCAAGCAAAAAATTTTTCAGGAAGCGCAAAAAACTCATTTGTTATGCAACAAAGATAGGAGGTTGAAATTTTGTGATTAGACAGTAAGCGTTCATCTTCGTCCATATCGTCCGACTTGTTGGCTGAACGGTCAGCGTACTGGCCTTCGGTTCACAGGGTCCCGGGTTCGATTCCCGGCCGGGTCGGGGATTTTAACCTTAATTGGTTAATTCCAATGGCACGGGGGCTGGGTGTATGTGTTGTCTTCATCATCATGTCATCCTAATCACGACGCGCAGGTCGCCTACGGGGGTCAAATAGAAAGACCTGCACCTGGCGAGCCGAACCCATCCCGGGATATCCCTGCACTAAAAGCCACACGACATTTCATTTTTTTCGTCATACCGCTAAATATAGAACCCGTGGATTTTTGCAAAAAACATTTGGACATAACGAGTTTTACAGCAGTTTTGTGGAGATAAAAGATATGTGCAGCAGTATATGGAATAGTGTGTGCAGATTTATGGTGAAAGTCTTTTAGTAGCTACGTTTGAAAGTATTACACTATGAATATAGCATGAATGGAAAGAATTTAGATTAGGAAGAATGTTTTGATATCTAATCTCTGCTCTTTGATTTAACAATTACATCAAGAAATCATCACTCATTTAAAACGTTTTGTAAGTTCTTTATCATTCTGTACAGTTGTATTAACAATCCGTTATCGTCTTCAACAAAATCTCCCACATCAATGTCATAGTCTGGCATTTCACTGTTTAAATTTTGCCGCTGGTCAAACAGTGCCTTGTAGAACGTGCGGTCATCGTTCCTTAATCCACTCTTTCCCGTAATGTTTGGTCAGCAATGTGTGCAGGTCGTTGAGCTTTTCTTTCTTAAGAGGAACCCGTTCCTCCTCTGGTACTGGCACAATAGCAGAAAAGGGTTTCGCATGGTTCAAATTGCTTTTTGCTTCCACCACAATCGCTATTATAGTTTACTTTGCTTATTATCACACAGTTGCCTGATTTTGTTCGTATATGTATGATCCTCTTGGAGGGTCCAGTGACATAACGAGCTTTGCTGCATAACACACGCTGGACATAATGACTTTTGCAGCAATTCCGTTATTTGTCACCTTTAAACGTATGGAATAAATGGCCCTTGCTCACATACTACATCACTGGATTATGTATTTTGATGAGCTGCATTCAATGGCGGTTATAACACATTTTGAGAAAAAATTGACATGACGGGTTTTACAATTGGACGACTCAATTGATAGTATACTTTCTCCATAAGGCCCGGACCACATGATCAGCTACAAAGAAAAGTATACAGAAAAGGAAACTCGTTGTGAGGAAAATTTTGCAAACGTACCAAGGATAAAACGTTGCGTTCTTCAGCTGGTATCAGATTGCTATGAGAATGGCATAGTTCCTCCTGACTTCAATAAAATCATAACTGTTACAGTACCGAAAGAGGAATCCCACGCACTGTTCAGATTATCGAACTATCACTCTCCTGTCTCATGCCTCAAAAATATTGCTCACTATCATGAAGAATAGAATTATAGGAATATCAGAACGCTCTATCGACAATGGCCAGATTAGATTTCGATCATGGAGGGGTACTAGGAAAGCCATTCTAACATCACATTTAATTCTGGAGACTTGAGAAGAACAGAAAAGTATATGTGACCTTCATCGACTTAATGAAAGCTTTTAATCGAGTTGACGGGAAACAGCTTTTCTTTACCATGAAGAAAGTAGAAATTGATTGGAAGGGTAGACGCCTCATATTTAATTTATACAGAATGCAGAACACTGATAGTAGTGAGCTTAGGGGAATAATAAAGTAGATCAAGCGCTGATTGGCTGTTGCCGGTCACATGATATTTTAATTGTGGGAGCAGGCGATTTGAAAAGTGGCGTGGTTGGCCTCGTGCGCATGCCAAACCTCACATGACGTCATAAACCAACGCTGGCTACGAGTGCAGGCGTAACCTCACATGAAGTCAATGGCTAAGCGTTAACCGAATCTAACCGGCTGCTCTTCCCTCCACCAGCTTGTAGGCTTCCGGCGCAAGGTCTACTATGGCCAGAAACCTTGGATACGTGCGCGGGCATAACCTTATACGCTGGTTAAGAATGCAGGTTTAACGTCACGCAAACCACGTGTTAAGCTGGACATAAGGAGAGCAGGAAAAGGCTAAAAGCATTTGAAATGGGGATGTGGAGGAGAATGCAGAGGTTAAGTTGGAATGAAATGAAGAGCAATAACAAAGTCCTTAGAATGATTGGAGAAAAACTGAGTATGGTAAGTGAAATTTAAAAGGGAAAATAAACTTTATTGGTCTGCGGCATGAGCCATTCTTTTGTAACATAATTGAAGGAAGGATTACCGGGAAAAGAGGAAGAAGACGATCCACAGTGTATTATTTCAAGACCTTGCTTCTGAGGATGAACTGCAAGATAAACACTGAGTTGAAATGGCTGACTCAAGATACACATCTATGGCTGCATGCACAAAGTTAGCATTTAGAATGTGATGATGACGTACAAGTCACAATCTATTAGTCCAGCTTAAAATTATCATTATATTTTATGTACGAACATGCATTTACAATGCGTAGTTTTAGCATTGTTTTATAAAGTTTCAATATATGATGGATTATTCTTTTGATGTGTCGCTTAAATTCCTTTCTGTCTATTTCAGGTATGGATGCTGTTTGAAGTTAATGACTGGCATCCTCAGTTTCGTCTGGATGAGTTGAAGTGCATGTGAGATAAAATACTTATGATTGCTTTCTCTTTATACTGGCATTTGCATACGACCATGCGCATCGAAGTTTGAGCATAGGTATTCTTAAGATACAAATAACTGCTAAAAATTCTCATACATTAGTCAGGTCAGACAACTGGTCTTTTACTTATTATTTGCTTAGGAATTTGTTTCAAAGTGGGTTTAGACACAGGATAAGAGTATAAATGTACCACCCAGTTTAAATCAGCCTTTTGATGTAAAATTCCATGTATCTCTCATGTACCAAAAATATTTCTTTGAAGCTGAATTATTTTCTGAATCTAACCTTCCTTTAGAAAATATCCTATGTAAGTAGGGGACGCAGACGAAGAACACACCCACGGTATCCCCTGCCTGTCGTACGAGGCGACTAAAAGGGGCGACAAAAGCATAATGACATTAGAGCCATGAGACTACTTGTGGTTATACCATTAGGTGCGGAACACGTTACTTGCGATTAGTGCCACCTTGCGAGGAAAACCATAGGTCTACGTTGCAAAGGAGTAGTACCGTAATGCGAAGAACACTACGGATCTGGGCGTTGGTTGTGATAAGTGCCATCGTGTGCACTCCACTGGTCGGTTACACTTACCTGTAAAGAAACACACTATTAAACAAAGAACAATAATACACATTTCGTTCTTAAAATGACATCAGTTTCTATCAAGTCACACTCAGTATTTGGAAATATTTATGTCCAAGCACCTAGAAATCTGAAATTCGGTACTTAACTTAGGCCTAATGGAATCCCGCTTTTCCTCCACTCCAGTCATATAAAAGTCTGGAGGTGTACTCGATATGATTGTTTATATCGATATACCTCCAAGGGACATTCAATTTTACGTGATTCTTAATATCGATCTACCTCCATGAGATCTTCAATATTACATGACTCTTTATGTCGATCTACCTCCATGGCACCTTCAGTTTTACAAGAGTGTTTATATCGATATAACTCCTGCTTGTGCTGCTTGTTGTTTTAAGGGGCCTAACTTCGAAGGCCATCGGCCCAAATATAACTCCAAGGGACATTCAGTTTTACGTGCCTGTTAATACCGATATACCTCCAAAGGACATTCAGTTTTACGTGATGCCGGGCTGAGTGGCTCAGACGGTTGAGGCGCTGGCCTTCTGACCCCAACTTGGCAGGTTCGATCCTGGCTCAGTCCGGTGGTATTTGAAGGTGCTCAAATACGACAGCCTCGTGTCGGTAGTTTTACTGGCACGTAAAAGAACTCATGCGGGACTAAATTCCGGCACCTCGGCGTCTCCGAAAACCGTAAAAGTAGTTAGCGGGACGTAAAGCAAATAACATTATTATTATTCTAATTATTATTATTTTTAAGTGACTGTTAATATCGATATAACTCCAAGGGACCTTCAGTTTTACGTGACTGTTAATACCGATATACCTCCAAACGACCTTCAGTTTTACGTGACTGTTTATATCGATATAACTCCAAAGGACCTTCAGTTTTACGTGAATGCTTATACCGATCTACCACCATGAGATCTTCGATTTTATGTGACTGTTAATACCGATATATCTCCAAACGACCTTTAGTCTTACGTGAATGCTTATATCGATATAACACCAAGGGACCTTCGGTTTTACGTGGCTGTTTATATCGATATAACTCCAAAGGACCTTCAGTTTCGGACTGGTATGAAATGGGGTGCAAAAGACAATACAATACCACGTTTGAAGAACGCCAACTCATGATAATACATCATGATCGAGGTAAATCGCATAGAAGGATATCGCAAATGCTTAGCATAAGCACAATAACAGTAGGAGATATAATAAGATCATTAAAAAATGAAGACAGAATTGATTCAGTTCCCCAGACAGGCAGACCAAAACGGCTGACAGAACGAGAGGAGTGGTTTGCGCTTCGGATTATGAAACGAAATCCCAAAATTACCAGGCGAGTTGGCCTGCGGTTAGGGGCGCGCAGCTGTGAGCTTGCATCCGGGAGATAGTGGGTTCGAACTCCACTGTCGGCAGCCCTGAATATGGTTTTCCGTGGCTTCCCATTTTCACACCAGGCAAATGCTGGGGCTATACCTCAATTAAGGCCACGGCTGCTTCCTTCCCATCGTCGCTATAAGACGTTAGCGTCGGTGCGACGTAAAGCAAATAGCAAACAAAACAAATCCGAAAATTAATGTTCCGAAACTGGCAGCAGCTGTTTTAGAGGAGTATGGAAAGAAAGTAGGTACTAAAGCCGTGCGAGGAGCACGACGAAGGAATTAGTTCTTTGGGAGAAGAGCTAGGAGGAAACCATACGTTAGTGCGGTAAATAGAAAGAAGCGGCTAGAGATCGCAAAAACCTACGCAAGCACACCCAGTGCTTGGTGAGAGGATGCGTTATTTGTCGATGAGTCAAAATTCAATGTCTTCGGATTCGATTGAAAACAATTGGTGTTGTGGAAACGTCACGAGGAACTGAACACAAGCAATTTACTAGCACCGTAAAATATGGTGGAGGAAGTGCAACGTGTTGCATCGACCGGGGTTGGTGCACTGAGTTTCATTTAACATACATTGACAAAAGAGGGCTATTTGGCTATCCTCAAAAACAATTTGCGACAATGTGCGAAACAACTCGGTATACAGCGTACTTTCAAGTTCTACCAAGATAACGTCCCCAAGCACAAGTCGTAACTTGTCAGCGAGTGGCTGCTGTACAACTGCCTGAAGGTTTTGGAGACTCCACCACATTCACCCGGCCTGAAACCCATCAAAATGTGTGGAGTCAAATGAAAGTAGCTCTGCAATTGCGGCCGCCAAGTTCCCTCACAGTTATTTTGTTATTTATTAATTTTTTCCTCTATTTTTATCGTTAGATATTTTTTCGTCATTGTTCTTCCACTTATTTTTTATGTTTGCCTTGTGCTACTCTATTGTAAATATGTTTTTCATTGCGGAACTCTGTAATTCGGTTTCTAGCTGTTTTGGTTTCCCAAATAAATAAATAAATAAATAAATAAATAAATAAATAAATAAATAAATAAATAAATAAATAAATAAATAAATAAATAAATAAATAAATAAATAAATCATCAGGGTGGACTTACAAAGTACTGAATGTGTAACAGGGTTGTGAATTTTGCGAGTTTATGCTGCTGTTTTTATAGTGGCCGAATATTTTTAGGCGACACTGAAATGATTGCTTTTATTTAATGTACGACACATGGCGTACTAATGGCTGTCAGAAGAGTTCGACGTACAGCACAATGTTTGTAGAATGTGTTATTATGTTTTCCTACATGGCTCGTTGTATTAGTCATTATCATTATAGTGTAAAAATAACTACCCAAAAAAGGGTCAAAAATCAGAGCGACCTAATATTTATAGTAGTATCTGTATAACATGCTTGTAATGATTTCTCCTGGGGTGTCTAATTTTTGGTCCGGTCAGCTTATTTGGAGAAAAAAATGAATGGAAGAAATCATTATCCATTGTATTAACCCGTGAGTGTTCCCGAGATCTATTGTACTGTAATTCTAGTCGTACGATGTGGGGAAAATGAAATGAAATGGCGTATGGCTTTTAGTGCCGGGAGTGTCCGAGGACGTGTTTGGCTTGCCAGGTGCAGGTCTTTCAATTTGACTTCCCTAGACGACCTGCGTGTCGTGATGAGGATGAAATGATGATGAAGACAACACATACACCCAGCCCCCGTGTCAGCGCAATTAACCAATGATGGTTAATATTCCCGAAACTGCCGGGAATCGAACCTGGGACCCCTGAGACCAAAGGTCAGCACGCTAACCAGTTATCCATGAAGCCGGACGGGGTGTGAGAAATTTCTCTGGTATAAGGGATGTTATCTTTAACATGGCTGCCACTCTTCTATGTGGTTCATTGTAATATTTATACTGATGTTGTGTGACCGAGAGACTAAAATGCTTTTAAATTACATTAGAATGATTAGCTCATAAATACCTTTTCATTGTTCGACTTACAGGTTGTGCGGTTGACTTTTCGAATCGAAGTGTAGGTTCGACTATCTTTCTTTGAAATTCAGGTCAAATAATTGCAATAGTACCTGTACAACGACTGATTACATTGCTGTAACAGGCAAACATACACAAATTAAATTGAAGCCGAGATAGGTTATTATTTATTCTGCCCAGTATGAGCACCAAGAATCAATTTATTAAAAAAATTGAGACAGAAAGACGATTTTATATATATTTATTTAACGAATCAACGACTTCACGCAATTACGGGTTGGCACAATGGACAAAGTAAAACGTATCAGGATACAGGAATTTTTATCATATTGAAATATACCGTAGTGGTAATGAAGTTTTTAAAATCACGGTGGTTCGAACAAAATGATGATCAACTTATGGCGATGGCAACTATTATTTCAATTCTGTTCATAGGTACCTCGAAACTCTTTCAGAATTCAAGAACACGGCAGGTATTGTGCCACGGGCACCAACCATTACGTCGATAATCTCTACTTCATTCAGCTGGTATTTATTTCTGTAGGGTGGTATGGTGGATGCTTCTCAAGTTGGACTTAGTAGGCTGGCCGACATGGTGCTCGAATCGGATGTCGGATCGATAATGAAGCCTTTCTTTTCATTATCTTTGGAGGCAATTATGTCAGTTAGTCTTGTACTGCCTGTTATAGACAAACCGTGGACTTCTTTATGTACACGGAAGTTTTTACCGGGAGTTATTCTGCGATCGATGATCTTATCCTGTGGTGACGTGAGTTCCTGAGTATGTCGTCGTAGAGGCAAGAACCCAGAATGTGCAGCAGTATTTCTTTCCCCCTGTCGCATCTGTGACAGAAGTTTCTGTCCTGAGTTCTGCCCGGAATAGTTCTTATTGAGGAAACATTTGATGTCATCTTGATTGCCTTTCACCATTCGCTACAAGAAAGTCCTTAGTGATACCTAATCAAATTGTTGGCTGGATTGTACTCTTTATACAGCTCTGCACTGATCTCCTTCTGAGGAAAAGAGCACCAAATTGTTATTTCACGACTTCTTAGTTCTTGGCGGATTTTTCTTGTATTTGGAAGGTCGCTAACTTTATTGGAGAATCTGTTAATATTTGTGATGTTGAGGTTCTGTAAGCAATGCGTCGTTTCGGATGGCAGAACGCCCATCTTCAAAACGTAGCTCTTACTGGCTCGACGAAGAGCGTTGCATGCGTATATTTGTTGTAGATGCACTTCCCAGTTTGCTTTAAAAAGTCCGAGGACTTTCAATTTTAAATTAGAATACTGAGCACTATCGGTTGTACTCGTGGGAAACTGCAAAATATCCTTTAGAGAGCTCTTTGACATTTTGTCAGCGGTTTTCAGGAAGCTAACCGATACCTGTCTTATATCAACAGTGTGAAAAGCATACACAAGAGTAGAGCTGACTGATTTTTTCAAAGGAATGAACGTTTGATCTGTATTTAATATTTCTGAGACGCAATAAGAATAATAATTTCAACAAACGTTCCCTGGTTTAAAAAAAAAGGAAATATTTTCTGAGTGATCGAATGTGCTGTATTTACTTGATGAGACTATACACTCGAAGTAACACCCCTACTTAGTACTGAACAGATATACAGTATACAGTAGATTAAGTACATCTAATTACACCCTCACGTCGGGCGAGTAGCATGGAAGCAATAGTACCATCACATTTAAGTCGTATACATGAAGGTAATTAGAGCAGCGATCTTCATATCGTACTCATTAAACTCCACAAAGCACTACCATTATTCACAGATTACAGCACAACAACAAGCTACTAGATATATCTTATTGACGACTGCATTCAGACCACAGCATCATAGATTCCTGAAACACTCAGACTAAAGTAAACTTCATAGATGGGGGGATTATTTTTACGCATATATAAAACTTCTTTTAGATCATTATATTAATTATTATTATTATTATTGCATACTAATGTACATAGATGAAGTTAAAAGGAAAATTCGCACCTATATAGTAACTCATTGCTATAGTCTACGATCGATCTTTCTCGTTTAGGACACATGGTTATATGGTATCTGTCACAGTGGTTATTACACAATGCACATACACATTCATTGTTTGGTTCACGAAACTTTTTGTTATTACAAATTTTATGGTGAAAACCATGAACTGCCAATCTTGTAATTACATTCCTAAGTTCTTGATTTTCTTTTACCCATCTCCTGTCGATCATTGCATCTGTGCTATAGAAGTCCAGAGGGATTTCTTCGCGCTTCTTCTCTCTTGTCTGGATCAGTTTTGTCGCTTGCTCAGTAGATGGCAGGGATAGTTTGTAACGTAAGTCCTCGATGTAGAAGGTTTCTCTTGCCAATTCGTAAACAAGCCTGGAAGGTGTTGTTCTTGCAACTCCAAGTGCTCTTTTCAGATATCGGGCTTTTACTTTCTCCATTGAGTTTAGGTCTGAAAAAGATAGGTTTTCCCATATCAATTCTAATCCGTAGGTCAGCATTGGCGATATTTTGGCATTAAATAAGATCACAGCCGTCTGGAGGGATAGACTGGTTATGTTCTTTATGTCATATATTCCTCTTATAGCAGCTGTTATTCTTTCCTTTACGTGTATCCTGAATGAATTGCGTGTTGTTTGTAGGGTGATTCCTAGATATTTATAGTAGTTTACTGTCTGCATTTCTTTCCCTCCTAAAGTCATTTTATCCTCTGTTGCTAATCTTCCACCTTTCCGGAACACCATGTATTTTGTTTTGTTACTATTTATACTGAAGTCATTTTCTTCTGCCCAGTTATGTAAGTCATTTAGTGCTTCTTGTAATTCAAGTCTGTCTGAGGAACCAATGACCATGTCGTCTGCATGCATATATAAAGATAATCTAAGATCTTCACGATATCTGCGGTGGCGATGTTGAATAGGGTGGGGCTGATGGAATCCCCCTGTAGAACCCCATTTGTCTGCAGGATCTCTCTTGAAGTTGTTATTCCGTCCTTTATTTGTATTCTGTTGTAGGTCAGTATATTTCTTATGGCTGTTGTAACTTCATTTCCTCCGTTTGTCATGGATTCCATTTTTGCTACGAGTTTTGTCCTATTCAACAAATCAAAGGCTTTTGTGTAGTCGATGAAGACGGTTCTGAATTTGCCTTTTGGATGTCTCAGCGCTTGGTCAATGTCATTAAGAAGATGGACCTTCCTTCTCTAAAGCCAAATTGTTGGTCTGGAATCAATGGATCTATTGTCTCCGTGAGACGTTTGTTGAGTAACTTTGCATAGATTTTAAATATGTTATTTTCAAGTGCAATACCACGGTAAGAATTCGGATTATTTGTATCCCCTCATCCCTTGTATAGGACTTTGATTGTCGACTTTCTCCAGCTATCTGGAATTTCTCCTGAGCTGAGGCATTTATTGAATAACTCTGTCCATATTTCAATTAACACTCCTGTTGATTCCTTTAACATCTCATTATAAATACCGTCTGGTCCTGCTGCCTTTTTGTTTTTTGTGTTTTTTATTATTGTTTCAACCTCTTCTGTTGTAATTTGGGAGGTCTTTTCCTCCTCATTCGGTGTCCTACTATTATGTGATTTGTTTGTCTGTCTTTTATTTAAAATTCGAGAGAAGTGGCATTCCCAACTTTCCATTTGGATTTCATCTGATGTTCTGGTGACCTTTCTTCTAAGTGGTATGTAGGGGTCCTTGCGTGCTTCATCTGCTTCTCTTAGTGCTTCTTTTTCTATAAATTGTGATTTCTTGCTTTTCAAGAGCATCTTGTATTCCTTTCTCTTCCTAGCATATTCCTCTAGGTCATCTTTTACATTTTTGAGTCTTGCTTTGTGTAGGGCATCTAACGTTTTTCTTCGGTGTTGGTAGCACTCAGTGTCAAACCATGGTTTCTATTTCCTTATTTTGGCTGGTACCGTTGCTGCAATTATAGCATCTTGAATGGTAGTCATGGTGAGATTGATATCATTGTCTCTTAGGTGTCGCTTCGCGCTTTCTATAGCTTGTGTATTGTTTTGTAGCATTTCTAAGTTTATTTTCCTTGTTGTTTTATGTGAGTCAGGAAGTGTCTTTTCATCTATGTTTCTTACTAGTAGAAATCTGGTATGTATGGGGATATCTTTAGTGAGCGGTGTGTTTAAGGTATTCCATTTCCTTTTTTGGTTTTTAACTATGATCTTCTTTCCTCTATAAAATTAACAATCAGCCAGAACAAGTGTAGCTTCGTTGCGAATTGTGCGAATGGAGTTGACGAGGTGAAGAAGAACCTCCAACTCAGATCGAAAAATTCATGTGGTAGAATGCTGGCCTTGTGAGTTCAAGTTGATGGATTTAATCCCAGTTCAGTCCCGTGGTATTTTGAGATGCTCAAATACATCGACCTTTTGTCTCTAGAATTGAAGGTACGTAAAATATATCTTTTGGGACAAAATTCCGGCACCTCGATATCTCCGAAAACTCTAAAGCTACTCGGTGAAAATTAAATTCAAATTTATTATTATTATTATTATTATTATTATTATTATTATTATTATTATTTTCGTTTAAAAAATCGAAAAAATATACTACCTCTCAAACGTATTCCCTTTTCTTTGCACTCGTTCCAGATGTTCTTATGCCTTTGACTTCTCCTTTGTCACTCTTCAAACGAGATATTGCGTGATTTGATGAATTCATTTCCGCAAATTTCTTCGTAAAGGGTGTTTTCCCTGTACAACTCCTTACTGGATCTCCGCTTCTTCCAAGTCCTTGTGAACCTCCTTAAGCTATAGCCTAAATGTCGTGCTTTCCATTTCTCACTCTCACTTCCACTTTCCACTCTTCTTTCTTCTTATTATTATTTTCTTCTTTTTCCTATAGTGCTTACCCCATTAATGATGGTTGGCCACAATCATGATAAATTCAGTTCTCCTCTGATGTCCTCAGAAGGGCATAGAAATTCAGTTCTAACTAGTCTCGAAAGTTGCTCATCCACAAACACCAACACTGGCCACACTAACCGTCAATTTTACTTTCAAATCTTAGCTATAGAACATTATTTTTACATTTAATGATATGTCCAAGATGGCCAAGTCTGCGTTTCTTGACTGCTTCACTCAGTTCTCAATCCATCTGCATGCAACTTAAGAGTTCTTTATTGGTGGTATGATGGTTCCATGAAATACGAAGCATTATTCTGAAGATTCATATTTCAAATGCTTCTACTCTGCGCAACGCTTTTCTCTTCGGTGTCCATCTGCCGACACTATAGCGAAATTAATGGCAGTAATCACCACCACCTCATCCCTTCAGTCCTTTGATCTAACCTTGTTTAGTGCCTTTGAACGAAATTATCATTGGGGAAACGTAATATTACTAACCCCCTAAGTGCAGATTCTCCTACATAACCTGCCAAGCTATTGTATCTGAAGATGCTCATTTTACAATTTTTTGAATCTTTGAGAATTATTTAATATATCTGCCCTTTTGTCTATTTCGAAGATGTACACTGTCGAATATTTAGTATTTCCTCCTCACATTATTTACAAGTACACTTCATCACTCGTTTGCAATCGCCATGGATAATGCTACAGAGAGTATTCATATCTCTAACTCATGGTCTACGAAACAAATCAACTACAACAAATTGCTCACAGCCTGCATAACGACTTATAATGCGAGGTGACATGAAATATCTTCCTTAAAATTCCTTCCTCCTTTTCGTATTTGTTCACACATAAACACACGCAGAGGTATCATTTATGTTCCGAAACCTGTAAATGGGAACCCCAAGTAAGTGAATTGTTCCACGGAAGATCTATTTTTATTTTGAACAAATTTTGTACACAAATGAAAAATTTAAGATTTGAAATCTCTGTGGGCAATGATGTTTATCCCTCGTAATCATAATGTTCTCTGCATTCTTCCCATTTCTGCCCCGTGTTTCATTTCGACACGACGTCTGTGATTGATTGATTGATTGATTGATTGATTGATTGATTGATCGATTTATTGATTGATTGATTGATTGATTGATTGATTGATTGATTGATTGATTCCGTATGGCTCCGGGGAAGTCTGGTGTAGTTCTTCCCATGTGACGCCCATGCGTGTTTGGTGTGTGCGATGGTAATCATAATGAGGTCGTCGGCACATAGATTATTCCTGTCGAATAACATCATGGGTCTGCTCAAGGTTTGACGTCGCCGTCCGACGGATGAATCATTATAAACAGCGTCATATGCCCTCACTCCATCTGAACACTGCAGAAAGGGTTTTTGACACGCAGACTAGTGATTAGAAATATTACACTACCACCTGTGCGATCCTGCCGGCTATCACACTAATTGTGGATTTCTTTCCCACCAGTGGAGCTACGGTGTCAGAGATTCAATACAAGACGCCTTAACGATCAAGACCACCAGGCGGGCACAAGGTCTATGCAACCAGACAACCTAAGCTCAATGTAATGGGATCTGAGTTTCACATTAGGGTTTATGACTCAGAATGTAAAAAAAAAAAGCTATCCTAATAGTTGAAGTACCGCTTCATTAGAAAAGTAAAACATGTGACTGTTCGTGTGCTTCGTATAAGTATATCGGGTTATTTTTTGCTTTATGAAGATGACTGTTTTGAGATTTATATGATTTGTTCAGTGATTAATAACATATGTTCCGTAAATGTAAAGCCACTTAATCAGTTTATATACATTTCTTTAGATGGTAATTGCCCACAACGACACCATTAGTCTCGTACGGTACTTATCAACGGCTGCTTGCAAATGAAACTTTATTGAATTAGCTACGTAAGAAGAATATTTTATTTCATTCCAAATCAAACTTACTGTACATCGGGAAACGTTGCAATGAAAACCTAGCGGGACAATCCGCGTCATTTATTTATTTATTTATTTATTTATTTATTTATTTATTTATTTATTTATTTATTTATTTATGTATTTATTTATGTATTTATTTATGTATTTATTTATTTATTTATTTATTTATTAATTAATTATCGTCTTGTTTTCTGTGGAGTGGATCAGGCTATAGGGCCTGCTATCATGCCCAACCAAATTACACTATGTAACTTGTGTTAAATTATGCAACATACTAAAATTGTGTAACTTACAGACTAGCTGGAAATGTTTATCGTCTAGTTTCTACGATTAATATTTACATGAAGAAAGTACATTATCCTAGATACGTTCTATAGATTATATTCTTATATGCAAGGAATGTTTGCAACAACTTTTGAACAGCCGAGTATTAGGAATGTCTGTAATTTCAGGTGGCATCACAATTATGCACAATGGCATACACAGTTCTCATTAGTACAGGTTCGGAGCTCAGAAAAGTTGCATATTATCACCAGTTAGCTATTAAATTATGATTTCACTCGATGGTGTAGTTCGTTACTTTTTCAGGCTCACCCCTACTTGGTAATCTTAAATGATCCCTACTCTTCCTCTAAGATGAGATTCACTACCAAGAAAAGAAGCTCATTCCCTTCCTGAGTTAAGACGCTCAAAGAGGCTTTACGAATATACATCTCCTACATCTTCCTTTATCCGGTCCATATCCAGGTAATACTCCTAGTCTTATTATTAAGGAGATAAATGAATGCATTTATAATCCTCCTTATATAGGTTCCCTCGTAACTTGTGAAAGTTCCATAGTGAATAAGATAGAATGAATTCGCAAGAGTTGAAGTTGAGATTTGAAAAATAACTTTCTGGAGTACATGTTTGAGTTAGTTAGGAATAATAGTAAGTATTCTTATCCCATTTCGTCATTAATACATACATTATTTCACTCATTGGAAATATACTCTTTTATTATTCGACAGATAAATCACTACTATATTTGCATTTGCATACCTCCTTTCCCAATGCCTTTACGCTAATAAGAGTATACTGATAAAATGTTTTTTGAATACTTTGGAATCTATTCACATATTATCAGCATTATAACTACTACTACTGCCCATATAATTTTTTTTTACAAGTTGCTTTACGTTGCACCGACACAAATAGGTCTTATGGCGATGATGGGATAGGAAAAAGCCAGGATTTGTAAGGATGCGACCATCACCTTAGTTAAAGTACAACCCCGGCGCTTGCCTTGTATGAGAATGGAAAGCACTGAACACCATCTTCAGGGCTGCCGACGGTGGAGCTCAAACCCGTTATCTCCAGTATGCAAGCTGATGGCAACGTGACTCAACCCGCGCAACGACTTGCTTGGTCTACCTATACGTATTCACTCGCTGGCAAGTTTGATGATATCTTCCTAGACAATCAGAGTCTCAAGTTATGAGTTTTAAAAAGCCAATTATAAAACTACGAGCTCTGCAGCAATGCTGATACATCTCAATTTTATGTTCCTTCTTACTGTAGAACCTGGCGCCTATCCCGTCTCTGAATGTCTCCCTTTACGAGGTGAGCGACTTCCACAAGATCAATGAACGCAATGCAAAGAGGCTGGTTTTATTCGTTAGATTTTCCTTCATTTGTCTGGCAGTGAATATCATATATATTGCCCCCTTGGATAGGTCTAAAACTACACTGGGTTTCTTGTACGGACTCTTCTACAAGTGGCAGCAGACGCTTTTCATTTTTCTTTTTTTTTCTTTTTTTTTTTAGTAAAAGAACGTAGTGGTCTTCCTCGAGTGTTTACCGCATTGCGCCTTGCCGCCCTCTTGAAGATAGTGACAGGCAGAGAAATTTCTACAATACCAGCTGTATGCATAAATCGTTTCCGGTTTTACTAAGAGATGGCGCCAGCGAACAGTACGCAGCGTATGCATTTGACACATACGTCAGTTTGTTAATCTGACATACCAACACACACAATTTGAGTCCTCCAAACACTAGCGTCTGTGTTGTATCGGTTAGTGATCATGTCCACGTTTGTGCCTGGAAAAGAACATTTGCGGCACACACTGATTTTCTTACTTAATCAAAAGAAAAAGGCTATGGAAAGTCATCGTTTGCTGGTAGAAACATATGGTGAACTCGCTCCATCGATTATACATGTGAGATATGGTTTCGAAAATTTAAACGTAGTGATTTCAATGTGATAGACAGTGCGCGCTCTAGTAGACCACAAAAGTACGAAGACTCTTGAAGCTCGGCGAAACTGTTAGTGCAGAACGCTATCGCCAACAAATCATTAATCAAAATCACTCATTGGTCGAAAGACGACCGGAATGGGCCAGAAGACATGCCAAAGTGATTTTGTTACACGACAATGCGCCGTCTCACGCAGCAAAACCAGTGAAAGACACCTTACAATCGCTTGTATGGGACAACCCTCCGCACCCGGCGTACTGCCCCGAACTGACCATCCACTCCTCGCATCAATGGAGCATGCACTCTCAGAGCAGCACTTCAGCAATTTCGAGGAAGTTGGAAAATGGTTTGACGAATGGATTGCCGCAAAAGACAAGCAGTTTTTTTGACATGGTATTCATAACTTACCTGAAAGATGGGCGAAGTGTACAGGAGCCGATGGCCAATATTTTGAAGAAACAAAAAATGAATTTTCTTTGAAAATTACGTGTTTTCCTTACCACAAAAACCGACAAAATCTTCTACATACATCTGGTAGTCACTGCAATAGTTTCGAGGGCATCGCACATCAGCTAGTTGAGTTTCAGAAATCTCAATTCTAACTTTCGGGTCAATTACACAACTATGAGTCGAGCCAGGTGGAATAGCTATCAAATTATTCCATTTGCAGGATCTATTCAGCGCAATTCCATGCACTTCCTCGAGTAGCTTACTTTATATAAATGTTAACTTAAGGCAACTGAGATCACGTTCCAAGAACAGTGAAGGCGGGAATTTCTAAAGACTCCTTGGATGAATGGTGAGCGTTAAGGCTTTCGTTTCAGAGGGCCCCAGGTTCGACATCCGCCCGGATTGGTAATTTTAATCGCTTGTATTTAATTCCTCAGACTCGCGACTGGGTGCGTGTGTTTTTCCTAACACTCTCCTTTTCGTTCACACCCAATATGCCACAGTACCAACCACGACAGAAAAACTCAATGTAGAACACGCATATCCCTCCACATAAGGTTGGAGTCAGAAAGGGAATCGGGCCATTAGACAAGGCTAAATTCACACGTTAGATCCTGTTCGTGCCTACAATCGCGCTGAGGTATTGGAAACGTGGTTGGAGGAGGAGAAAAAGAAGAAGAAGTTAATAATAATAATAATAATAATAATAATAATAATAATAATAATAATAATAATAATATCGTTTGTGGTGATGGGATGAAACAAATCGTAATTTTATAAACACAATACAGCTGTCCAATGAGGGTTTCATTTAAAATAAAATAAATCAGTTTGCGAAAAGAAATGTATGAACTATTGATAGGAAGTGTTCCGTATTCAAGCGTTTACAACTGTTAAATCAGCTTCTGCTTTACACAGCCTTTACGGAGTGCTGTTGGTAGCATGACGAAAAATTTAACAGCGAATCTGCGATACCTTCTGAAGTACATGTTTTAAGTTCCACGTTACCACATTATAAACGGCGAGACACAAAATCTAAATGCTTGAACATGAGAATTATATTATTTAAATTGAGAGGATAGTTAGCAAATGAAGGATTACAAGAGGACGATTATATTCCTAGACAACATTACCTGTTATTAAAGCTTTTTAACTATCAAGAATCCATGTCTTATTACCACTAGGAGAGTTAGGACTGAATTTTGAAATTTCTACAGATTTTATAGATTTTTACCAAATTTTGTTGTTGCATTCAGGTAGAAATAAAAAATAGTTTAGCAAATTTGGGTGTGTATCTGTATTGGTTCAAATGTTATTTAATTTTTTTTAATATTTAAAATATAAGTCGCGTAGAAAACGTCCCTTGTGTAACAGTTTTCGTTTTATCAAGCTGAAATTTTGTTGACATTTACCTGATGTATGCAGACATAGAAATTATGAGTTTTAGTATCAGATGAATACTGTTCTGTCCAGAAATGCTTTAAATTAAAAAAATGAATATTAATCCAACACTTAAAATCAAAATTCATATTAAAATTCAAAGTAATTTAAAACACCTTACAAATTTAATATTTTACCTGACGGACAGTCCCATCAAATCCTGATAAGAATTGCATCGCAAAGAGGGTTTTTTTACAGAGCAAAATATTGAAAAAATTGCAAAGCGAAAGAAATAATATCTACACATTTCAGAACTGCCGTACACCATATGTCTCCTAATTCTGTCTTCCCTGGATAATTTATGCCACTTCTGAGGCATTCTCCTCATTTTCTATTGATCACGGCTTCTCTTTCTGCCCTGATCCACAAGATCATAACATACTGTGAGACAGAAAACCTAAAAGTTAGAATGGTCCTTTTGAATGGTCACTAAGGGCTTTAAAATTGGCGGAGAGACTTAATTGATCCCATTATTTGATGGAGGAAGGAATTGAATATATTTTTACGAATAAAACAAAAGCAGGGTTTTCGGTCTAAAATTTAAAATAGTCAGTCATAACTCCCCAACCCTTTCTATCCTGAATTATTTTTCTTTACAAAAAAAAAAATTTCACTGTTCTTACTGTGTTATTTGGCTTTCAAATAAGATAATATGACCATTCTTAAAGAAATTCCCATTGTAATTATTGAAGTAATTATTATAGCCATGTGGCAACTCTGGGGCATGGTGTCAAAGTAATAGGCACTCACAAAATGTCATATTCTTATTGCACAATTGGTATATATCACAATAAACACACCAACTGATATAGTAAAACAGTGAAAAAGTGAAAATTAAAATTACAGTTGATTAAAACACAATAAACACATCACTTAGTCATCAGCCATTATTCCCATCCAAGCATAAGCCAACCTTGCACTTCCTACACATCACCCTGGTGAAACCCACTTTACAGTTCCTACACTTCTGTTTTTTGGAAGATAAACTGGCCAGTGGCACAAACCATCAAACCTCACATCAGAAAATGGCATGGCTACTTTTCGCCTTCTTTTCACAGTAGGGTGCAACTCTGAGCTCGGTTCACCTCTTTTCCGAATTTGTGACTTTTCTGCAGTTGTGAGTGAATTCGCAATCATAGTCAGAAATTTCAACAATGAAAGTGCAAGAAGAATCAAAATAGACTTTTCTCCACTTTGGATAAACTTTAATTTTGTCAGTTGATGTTAATAATATATAAGTAATAATAATAACAACGTAAACGTTTCCACCTTTTCAATACTAAAATATATTCACAAAATTATAAATTACACGGTACTAGTTTCGACCCACCTAGGGGTCATCATCAGCCGTATTGGAACAAAGACCACTTTTGGCGAAATCCTAAGAAAATGTTATTTTAAAGAATAAAATACAACACAACACAATAAACACATCACTTAATATAGTAAAACAGTGAAAAAATTCCAATTATAGTTGAATACTAAATATGATGTGGGCCTAGTTCTTCTGAATTTTAACTAATGATTGTGAAATGGCAAGAAGCAGTCATTATTCCCATCCAAGCATAAGCCAACCTTGCACTTCTTACACATCACCCTGGTGAAACCCACTTTACAGTTCCTACACTTCTGTTTTTGGAAGATAACAAGTTATTCTTTAAAATAACATTTTCTTAGGATTTCGCCAAAAGTGATCTTTGTTCCAATACGGCTGATGATGACCCATAGATGGGTCGAAACTAGTACCGTGTAATTTATAATTTTGTGAATATATTTTAGTATTGAAAAGGTGGAAACGTTTACGTTGTTATTATTATTACTTATATATTATTCTCAGTTCAATACGGACCAAAAACATGAAATTCATAACCATTAATAGTTGATGTTAAAGCTGTGTCTCTGGATGTTTGCTGCAGTTGTGTTGGTGAACCGTTGGTACCAGAAATGTCTATTACAGCAGAATTACCTACTGCAGGAAGATTGGGCCTATGAATCAGTGCAGTCATATCTACTGTATTTGGTGGTTGATCAGTTGTAACGCCCCTGCGAACAATATTCTGTTCTACTGTTTTAGGATCATCGTCATCAATATCAACGTCTGATAAATCCCCATCAGGAATTACTGTCATGTTCAGGATAAAGTCCAAATCTTCATATGACAGTAGGAGGTGGGGTTCCTACCAAGAAAACATCTCTTGTTACGTTATGTGACAACGTTAGAAAATAACTCGTAACTTTAGTTTTAATATTAATGACCTATCTGTACTAATAAGAAATAATAATACAGTACAGTACATAGTACATTCATCAAGAAACTTGAATCATATGAGATAAGGGTATGAAAATCCAGGAGTAAACAAATGTGTACTACCGAACCTCCAATGACCGTGGTTGCCATATGGCAATAATTATTTTAGGAACCAATTACAGTAAAATTCATTAGGGATATGACTTCATTCATAGTAAAAATATAATTTAGAGCCATTTACTGACATGTATCTAATATTATTTAATGACTCATGCTTCAAATCAACTTTCTACTCCCAGTTGAAAACGAAGCCCGCCATTCAGATTCCATGTTTGAAGCAGCTGTTGAGACTTAAACAGAAGACATGGTGCCCTAACAGTGTTAACAACTTCAGAAACACAATTATTTCGAAGAAAATATATCCAAGTGGCTAATATGGGCTAAAATATTACGGTGTTTAGTATAATATTGTTTCTGTGAAGGGTAAAAGTAATTGTTGCCATATGGTAGGTATGGGTAACAAAGGGTTAAATTTAATCCTGATCCCTACACTTCACAAACACGCAAATAAAAATCGTTTCGTCCTTCATATTAACTAATTGTTGGTGGGGAACGCAGATGAAAAATACGTTTTAGTTCAGAGCTGCCTCAAACACACGTGGTCTCGTAAGAGGCGACTAAAAGTGGCGACCAAGAGGTGATGGAACTAGAACCATTAGACTACATGTGATTAGTAGCAACATGTGAGTTAGGAACAGGAACACCACGGGTCTGGGTGTTGCCTGTGATTAGTACCATCTTGTGCATCCCACCAAGGCGGGGGAGCGGGCGGTCGGCTCCAGAGACTAGCGTCTAGCGGGAATAGGTGACGAGCGCAGCGATCGGATAGGTTGGTTCCACTGTGTTCAAAATGGGTCTGCGGTATCTATAAAGATGGCCATTATGTGAGAAACACCATGGGTCTGTGTCGCCTGTGGGTAATACCATCGTGTGTGATACACCGTGGGTCTACATTACCTATCATTAGTACCACTATGCGAGCAACATCATGAGTATACGTAGCCTTTGATTAGTACCACTATGTGAGGAACGCCATGTGTCCGCGCTGTTTGTGAGTCGTACCCATATGTGAGGAATAGCATGGGTCTGTGTTATCTGTGAGTGGTGACATAATGCTTGACATACCATGGGCCTACATTACCTGTGATTAGTACCACCATGCGAGGAACACCATGAGACTACATTACCTGTGATTAGTTCCACCATGCGAGGAACACTATGAGTCTACATTACCTGTGATTAGTTCCACCATGTGAGGAACACTATGAGTCTACATTACCTGTGATTAGTTCCACCATGCGAGGAACACTATGAGTCTACATTACCTGTGATTAGTACCACCATGCGAGGAACACTATGAGTCTACATTACCTGTGATTAGTACCACCATGCGAGGAACACTATGAGACTACATTACCTGTCATTAGTTCCACCATGCGAGGAACACTATGAGTCTACATTACCTGTGATTAGTACCACCATGCGAGGAACACTATGAGTCTACATTACCTGTGATTAGTTCCACCATGCGAGGAACACTATGAGTCTACATTACCTGTGATTAGTTCCACCATGCGAGGAACACTATGAGTCTACATTACCTGTGATTAGTACCACCATGCGAGGAACACTATGAGACTACATTACCTGTGATTAGTACCACCATGCGAGGAACACTATGAGTCTACATTACCTGTGATTAGTTCCACCATGCGAGGAACACTATGAGTCTACATTACCTGTGATTAATACCACCATGCGAGGAACACTATGAGTATACGTTACCTGTGATTACTACCGCTATAGGAGGAACACCATGGTTCTGCTTTACCGTATCCACAAAATAACATATGGGACACATTCACTTAATACTAATTATTTTACCTTATAAACTTACAAACGCTGGGTTTATTAAAATTGGAATAGAGATTTATTTTTCCCGAATTAAAAAGAGCTTTAGTAGTTTAATAAAAACACTGGTCTTGTAAACCAATATTAAGATTTTCTTCTAAAACTCAGTGATTAGTATTATTATGAGGGCCGGTGACCTGGATTTTGGACACCTTAGGAATACGAGCATCATCCCAGAAAATAAGACATTGTGAATCGAATCTTCTGATTGTTCCGGATTCATGGTAATTTTTTGATATTCTTTTAGATTCTGGTCAATGAATATATTTTGAAGTTTAAATTGTCGTTTCATTTTGTTGCACCTCGTACCGTTCGGGGTCGATTACCTAACTTAGGCCCTTTAAATAATAAACAGCATGATGCTGATCATCATCATCATCATATTTAATATTATGTAATTTAACTCGAATAGTGAAGAGGATGATGAAAGAATTGTGATACGTGTTACTACCATGCATCGATCATCACCCCCAATATTTTTACACTCACTGTTGAAGGGGCTAATTTTGGGACGTAATCTATCACTTGCGAAGAATACAAGTAAGTCCCTCGACTTGAGGTGCCGTTTAACAAGAAACCCAGGCGAAGGAAGGAGCAGAGAAGACGAGACGAGAGGGAGAAAAGGTTTTGTGTGCACGAAGCTATCAAAAATTTAAAAGCTTTAGAAAGGAGACGCCAGTCTACCAGCATCAAAGTTGCTGTGATTAAAGTTCCTGACAGCCAATGGAAGAAATATGTAAAGCTTAGCTTTTGTCACTTTTGCGATCAATTGTTCGCTGGCTGGGTCTTGACAGACTTCAATAGGATTATTCTGCATTGACTGAGGCCTAGCGAATGCTCAAGGTTGCGTGCTATACATTGTGTTGTTTAAAGGATACTGAACTAAAACCTTCACATTTAGATAGCAATTTCTACATGCAATACTTCCTTCGACATTATGTTATTAGTGTAAAAACTGTACCATTAAAGCGTATGTCGCAATTATACTTTAAAATAGTCTTCGTCAGGACAATTATTTCGATCAGTGGATTCTCTTATAAATAGAAATATGCGTATTTGCGTTTACGATAGAAATGACATAAAAATATACAACTTTGAGGTTTATTAGATAGCAATTTCTACATGCAATAATTCCTTCGGCGTTATGTTATTCGTGTAAATATATATGTATATGCCAAGTTATTAAAACTATAAAATAACTTTAAAGAAAACTAATTAATTAATACCAGAATATACCTTTAAAACAGCCCCTTACATCACCGTTGTTACTATTAGCAGTGCTAAGGATGTTTATTAAATTGAACCTAGTAAAACACCCTGTCACTTTCATGGTACAAAACATAATCTGGGTTTACCAATGACCCATTAAATTACATATTAGTCAGTTATTTAAGCAACCATGTTGAGATGTTATATCTCTTTTTATTGGTGCAGAATATAGTATTTCGATATTTTTTATTAAATATGTGCTTGCTCATGCCTTACCTGGTATGGGCTAGAATACATTTTTTACTTTCATTGACCTTTCTCAGTCTCACTCTTGGCTTTGACGCTATGAAAATGACTGAGGTATGAGTGATGTTAGTAATTCCATTCCTTATACAGCCAGTCCCTGCTATGAATTGTGTGAAAATATTGCTCATAGTTTAGTTGGTGCATGCATTTCAGTGGGCTTGGCTGACTGATATGTAATAGCAACCTCTGTCTCAGTATGGAGAGCAACTGGAAACTGCCTCACTATTCATTTCCTAAGTATGCCTCCTTAGTGACACCTAGGCTATGACAGGTAGATATGGAGAATCTAACCAGCCTTCGGGCTGAATACCCAACATACACATACATGTGTTTGTTCAGTAATATTTAGTAATCACAGTTCTACTAAAATGGGTGACACACTTACTTATCTTCTTGCGCACGATAACTATTTGCTAAATAAATGATTTCAAAATTACTGAATACCATCAAAAAATAATACACCGTTGCTTATTGGCTCCTAGATACCGGAGTACCGATTATACTTTCTTAATCTTGTATCTTCACTGGTAGATAACTGATGGCCATTTATACCGTGCGTTATATTCCAAAGACCCAGCCCCGTGATAGGGGTAGCGTGCCTGCCTCTCTACCGGAGGTCCCAGGTTCGATTCCCGGCCAGGTCAATGATTTCCACCTGATCTGAGGGCTGGTTTGAGGTCCACTCAACCTTCGTGATTACAATTGAGGAGCTATCTGACGGTGAGATGGCGGCCGCGGTCCAGGGAGCCAAGAATAACGGCAGAGAGGATTCATCCTGCTGACCACACGACAAAGCGGCGATCACTTGTTAGGCCATGACCCATCGGGGTGTTGCACCATGGCGTGTGTTTTGTTTGGGTACTATATTCCAAGGAACTGGTTTTCCATCTTCTGTCGATACTCTTTCGAACTCATTCTTCATAGTCTTGAACTGTTACTCGTCACTGCCAGTTTCTTCATCACTGTATTCATCGAAATCATTTATTAAGAATGAATGTTTTCTTAAGTGTTGACACAGCTAATGCAACTCTAAAGTTCTTCATTCTGTCAAACACTAATTATAATACCTATAACACTGTAACAAAACTGTAAAATCATCATCATCATCTGTTTACCCTCCAGGTTCGGTTTTTCCCTCGGACTGAGCGAGGGATCCCACCTCTACCGCCTCAAGGGCAGTGTCCTGGAGCTTCAGACTCTTGGTCGGGGGATACAACTGGGGAGTATGACCAGTACCTCGCTCAGGCGGCCTCACCTGCTATGCTGAACAGGGGCCTTGTGGAGGGACGGGATGATTGGAAGGGATAGGCAAGGAAGAGGGAAGGAAGCGGCCGTGGCCTCAAGTTAGGTACCATCCCGGCATTCGCCTGGAGGAGAAGTGGGAAACCACGGAAAACCACTTCGAGGATGGCTGAGGTGGGAATCGAACCCACCTCTACTCAGTTGACCTCCCGAGGCTGAGTGGACCCCGTTCCAGCCCTCGTACCACTTTTCAAATTTTCGTGGCAGAGCCGGGAATCGAACCCGGACCTCCGGGGGTGGCAGCTAATCACGCTAACCACTACACCACAGAGGCGGACATCAAAACTGCAAAAAAAAATCTTAAATAAAGAATGACATCGTTACAATACTGATGGCATGTGTGGCTACCTTCTCAGCTGTATTTAATTTAAAAAAAATTGGAAATAGTCAAAATAAGTTTGTGAAATGGATCACCTACAAAGGTTTGGGGATTGCTCCCACTTACAAGTCGTTTTATGAGACTGTGAGTATGAGGACATTGCACTCGCGCCGCAGATGTGCCTATCCCTTCTTTCATTATAAGTGCCTGACGAATAGAGTGGATTGCTTAATATTATTGGAATTGATTCCATTACATTTTCCTCGCCGCAATACTAGGCAAAGGTACATACTGCATCTGCCTAAAGTGTGAATTGTGGCTCGCGCAAACTCATGGCTGCTGAGGGCACTAACATCACTGAATGAGGTGGGTGAATCAGTGGGCCTTCCTCACTCACCCCCTCTAAAACTGGACATGCCCTAACGACCGCATGAATGTAAGGTCCTCTCTGTAAAAAACGTAAATATGTGTACGTAAATGTCTCTAAATTTAGTTTAATCATGATAATTATTTAAGGAGATTCATTTATTTATTTATTTATTTATTTATTTATTTATTTATTTATTTATTTAAGGTGTATTTGTTGTATATTATGTTTTATTGAATCATCTGTGATTAGGAAAATAACCTGTTGATGGTAAATAAATATATCTATCTATGTTTCGTTCATGAAAGGACATCATCAGATTCTATCGAATCACAATTTTCTAAACTGCTAAATAATTGTTTAGAAACATATCCGTTTATACCTTTAATCCTTAAAAGTTACAATATACATTAATGAAGTGCGTTAGTATTATGTCCTGTCTCCTAATTCCAGAATTCCTCATGCGTATGGGAGACAATGCAAAGAGATGGATGGTACAGTTCTACACGGACGTTCTTCAGACTGGACAAATCCGACCTGACTTTAAGAAAGCTAAAATTATTCCATATTGAAGCGCAGAAAACCTGAAAATAGACCTGAAGGTTACAGACCAATAGCCCTCCTTACCTGTTGCTACAAACTCTTTGAAAGGCTTATCTACAACATAATTGGATCATCCATTCTAGAACTCATTCCTGTGGATCAGGCAGGGTTCAGACCTAACGGAAACTGCTGTGATCAAATACTTTCATTATCATCTTACATTGAGGCCGGATACCAGCATAAGCTTAAAACATCTACTATCTTTGTGGATCTTACTGCTGCCTTTGATACCGTAGGGAAGGAAGGATTGATATATAAATTATTCAGAGCTATATCCTGCAGAACGATTGCACAGCTTATCAACAACATGATCAGCGACAGTAAATTTCAGGTCTGTTTAAGTAAAAAGAAAAGCTCTGAGAAAAATTACATAATGGTTTGCCCCAAGGATCAGTTTTATCGCCACTACTGTTTAATCTGTACATCTCTGATCTTCCAGAAACAATATCCAGAAAGTTCTGCTATGCTGATGACTTCACCCTGGCCACACAACACAAGATCTTTGAGAAAACTGAAGACATTTTGACTCAGGATGTATCTACATTGGCAGAATATTTCAGGAAATGGAGACTCAGATCCAGTACAGCCAAGACGGAGGTTTCTTGCTTCCATTTGAGCAACCGGCTTGCTAACTTAAAACTAAATATTACCTTCTCCAATCGAGTACTTAATCACAGTAAGTATCCAAAATATCTCGGTGTTACCTTGGACCGGACTTTATCATTCAAGCAACATCTTTTGAACTTGTCGAAGAAACTGAAAACCCGAAACAATATTATTCAGAAGCTAACTAGTACTACTTAGGGATCAACTGCAAACATCCTTAGCTCTTCCGCTTTAGCACTGGTTTTCTCTGCTGTTGACTATTGTGCTCCAGTATGGATTAATAGCCCATATACAAAGTATATTGACCCACAATTGAATACCAGCATGCGTCTTATATCTGGTACCATCAGATCAACTCCAGTTCACTGGCTGCCACTGTTGTCGGGAATACTGCCACCTGACTTACGAAGATCTAGTGCTCTTGTTCGAGAGTACAACAAGATCTGCAAGAATCCTCTGCTACTTGTTCTAAATGACATACCAGCTCTTAGTCTCCAAAGACTGAAATCACGCCATCCACCCCTTTGGGATGCTGCTCTGAAGACGTCCACAAACTTCAATGCTTTGGAGGAGTGGAAAGACCACTGGAATAACTCTCCCGACTTGCCCCTACATAACATCTTCGGAGGGCAAGAAATTGCAAATGGATCCCAAATGTCACGTGCAACTTGGTCCAGACTGAACAGGATCAGGACAGGTCAGGGAAGGTACAGGGATTCTCTCTACAAGTGGACCTTTGTACCATGTACCGTGTACCTTTGTACTGTGGAGCCCCTCGCCAGACTATTCCCCACATTGCAAGCGAGTGTCAACTACGGGCTTATTCAGGTAATTTGAAAGACTTCCTATCTCCAACAGCGGAAGCACTACATTGGATTGAAAAGTTGGACATTCAGATATAACAGATAAGACTAATGCCTGAAGTGAATCACTGCCTTTGTTATTGTGTATATATTGTATTATATACATAATTTCCTTTCCATACGCTAATAATAGGGGGGCACCTGGCCAAGGTTGTATAGGCGTTTTCGGTTCGCCCGGAAGGACGTGGGTTCGAATCCCCGTCAGGAAGTCGTAAAATTTAAGAAACAAGATTTCCACTTCCGGAGGTGCATATGGCCCTGAGGTTCACTCAGCCTACACCAAAAATGAGTTCCAGGTTAATTCCTGGGGGCGAAGGTGGCCGGCCGTAGAGTTAACCACTCTATCCCATCACGTGTCGCGGTTAACATTGGTGGAAGCCTTTACCTTCCACTCCTCCAAGGGCCTTCATGGCCTGTACGGAGGTGTCTTTGTCCTTTGTCTAATAATAATTACAGTGTACTATCACCCTACTCATTGTACACTTTGGTATCTTGCCCTACGTCACCGTTCATATTTTGATATTTCGTCAACGAAAGACTACAGCTTGAACACGCCATTTCTCTAGTTTAGCGTCTCAAGTTAAGTTCATATCAAGAATCTTCCTACTTCAAACCGTCATTCAATTAAATATTATATTTTGTGATGGGTAAAGGAAATATAACATCAAATATTTTTTTACACAAATTACACTGCGGACTCGAATGTGATCCAAATACACAGTAACCCACAGAATGTGAAGAAAATATTTTTGAACTCCAACTATCACCCGAACTCCAGAGGTAGAATGGATACCAGCAAGCTGGTACCGTTTAGTGCGTTTGAACAGGTGTTCTAAGAGGTGACCTCACAACGTGATTCTATAGTTAATAACATTCTATTATCCGTGGCTCCTCCCACGTAGGACATGTTTTACTTACCAAGCGATAGTGTCGCACAAATGACGAAAAATGATCACTGACGTGAACAGAAAAGTGTACCTTTTTATGTACTCCACTGAAATGGATTTGAAAATATCTTAGCGTAAACTTTGACTGTCAGAGGTTAGATGAAACCTTCTGGGGGATAACATTAGTCAGTATTGGAAGTATTAAATACAGGGTGTATCAGAAATATACCGTAAAAAAGGAATAGGGATACTCTTCGTGTTATGTTAAGAAGGATGGTGCAATCGGATTCTCGGAAAAAAAAAGTAATCGTTTCGAGAAAATAGGATCACTTTGTTACTTCCGTGCTCGCGATTCAAATTGACGAACTCGCCGTATTTGCTATGCCAGAGCACAAGCCTCTGCTGTGCTTCAGCGAAGAGAAGGGGAGGGAGAGGTAGTGGGGTGTATGACGGAGACAGAGATAATGCTCCGCGTGTATGCACAAGTTTTCTCGTTCAACTTGCGCACGATTGTTCTTGTCTCTTACGTGCAATATCCACAGTTTGTTTATTAAACAGCCGTAACTGCGCGCACAGTACGAGAACACACTGTAATTAAGACAAGGAATGCACCAGATCGTTTCTCCCCTCGTCTGTTGGTCGCAGTATTGTTCCTTTTTATTTAACACTGTCACCCCACGATTGTGTACACCTTCACTCACAAAATTGTAAATGGAATGAAATACTGAACTAAGGAAACAATACGCCCAATGGTTCGATTACAGTAGATGTTCAATAGCCCTCCTGTTTCGATGCACAGTTTACAACAGTGTAGTTGTGACTTTTGTACTCTGTTCAGGACGTGCGCCGGCCCCGTGGTGTAGGGGTAGCGTGCCTGCCTCTTACCCGGAGGCCCCGGGTTCGATTCTCGGCCAGGTCAGGGATTTTTACCTGGACCTGAGGGCTGGTTCGAGGTCCACTCAGCCTACGTGATTAGAATTGAGGAGCTATCTGACGGTGAGATGGCGGCCCCGGTCTAGAAAGCCAAGAATAACGGCCGAGAGGATTCGTCGTGCTGACCACACGACACCTCGTAATCTGCAGGCCTTCGGGCTGAGCAGCAGTCGCTTGGTAGGCCAAGGCCCTTCAAGGGCTGTAGTGCCCTGGGGTTTGGTTTGGTTTGGTTTGGTTTGGTTCAGGACGTGCGGTGTCAATCAGTTTTCTGTATATCTTGTCAATCAATACTGATCTGCATTTAGGGCAGTCCCCCAGGTGGCAGATTCCTTATGTGTTGTTTTCCTAGACTTTTTTTAAATGATTGCAAAGAAATTGGAAATTTATTGAACATTTCCCCTAGTCATTTATTCCAATCCATAACTCCCCTTCCTATAAACGAATATTTGCCCCAATTTGTACTCTTGAATTCAAACTTTATCTTCATACTGAGATCTTTCTTACATTTAAAGACACCACTCAAACTTATTCGTCTACTAATGACATTCCATGCCATCTCTCCACTCACAGCTCGGAAGATACCTCTTAGTCGAGCAGCTCGTCTCTTTTCTCCCAAGTCTTCCCAGCCCTAACTTTGCAACATTTTTGTAACGGAACAAATCGAGCTGCTTTTCTTTGGATTTTTCCAGTTCTTGAATCAAGTAATCCTGGTGAGGCTCCCATACACTGGAACCATACTGTAGTTGGGGTCTTACCACAGACTTATATGCCCTCTCTTTTACATCCTTACTATAACCCCTAATTACCTTCAATTTGTGAAGAACAAACTGTACACTGCATTCTGGGTCTGTGAAATAACTATACGAAAGGAACAAGAAACGTGTGCATTCACACTGACCATCACCTCTGTCTCCCACTTCTCACTTCCCCTCCCTTCCTTTCACTCCTCTGACACACAGTAACAGGCAGCGGCTGTGCAGATACGGCAAGTTCCTCCATTCCAATCTCGCGTCCGGAATTATCAAAGTAATCTCATTTTTCCGAAAACATTTTTCCTCCAATCAGATTGCACCCACTTTCTCGACATAACACGGAGAGCATCCCTAATTTATTTGTCGGTATTGTTCTGAAACACTCTGTGTACGCAGCTCGTTCGGTTTGTGGTTTTTTTTTTGCCACTGGTCAATTATTATATTTCCAAGAACACAGAAATTGGAACGGTTTTATACTCATGTTCATAAAAACCAGAACATCTTGAAAGACTAGAGAGAGGAAGATCATATTCAGAGGACATGTGCACTTTCATGTTCTGAAGAAATCATTTCGACTCTCAGGTTTAATGTCCACATCGATATCTCTGCACACTACCACCGGCTGGTAATATGTGCCTGCGGTTCTCGTTGTCGCTATAAACCGAAGGTAATGAGTCACTGTAATTTGAGCAGACGTTCATGACGCGAGAACCGTACCGTCAAAAGGGTGAGTTTGAAATAGGGCGTATTATTGGCACGAGAGGACTTAATGCATCCATGCGGGGAAATGCTGCTCGTGTTGGACGAAGTGAGTCGGCAAGTGCAACGGGTGTGTACAGAGTGGTTCACAGAAGGCCGTAGAACACGACGAAATGGTTCTGGTCGCGCCACGCAGACCCCCCCCCCCACGAGAAGATCAACACCTCATCCGAATTGAAGTACAGGACAGATCTGCATCCTCCTCGGCTCTGGCGCAACAGTGACAGTTCGTCGCCGTTTATTACGGTCTGGGTTACCGGCGCGTCATCAACTTTTCTTCCTTCCTTTGACTAATGTGCTAGACTGCTATGGTGTATGGAACGACGTCACTGGTGACAGGAATGGCAGCAAGTCATTTTTCCGGACGAATCAAGGTCCTGTTGGTTTGAAAATGATGGCCGCATTTTGGATCGGCGCAGACATCATATTGACTACATTCGCACAAGACATACAGTGCCAACTCAAGGCCTTATTATGTGGGGTGCTATTGGATAAAAGCACAAAACACAGTTGGTGCGTTTCCAGGGCACTGTGACCAGTTTGACCTACGTGAATGACATCCTGCGACCCGTAGACATACCCTTTCTGCACGACACCCCAGCTGCCATATTTCAGCGGGACAATTCGCGACCACATTTTGCTGTACGAACACGTGCCTTCTTGTTGTCACAGGATGTCAGGCTGTTGCCCTGGCCCGCCCAATCACCGGAGTTGTCGCCAATCGAAAATGTGTGGAATATGGTGAAACGACGGGTGCGGCGCTGTGACCCAGTGCCAACCACCAACGATGCACTGTGGAACCAGGTGAATGCAGCATGGATGACTGTACCCCAGGACGCCATTCGCACTTTATACGCTTCGTTGCCGTCACGAATGGAACACGTTATCAGTGTCCATGGAGGACCAATGCCTACTAGGCAACAGGAGACATGCTGGACCTAGGCGACTGAAAGGCTAATCGTTTCTGCAGGACATACTAATGCACATGTCCTGTGGATATGAACTTCCTATCTCTTGTCTTTCAAGGTGTTCTGTTTTTTTATGAACGTAAGTCTATTTTCAGTTTATTAATATTAGCTTGTTTGTGCGTCTTAACTTGAAAAGGAATAATGAGTCTTCACCTATCATCCCCCTGTGGGTGGGAGGGTTGGTAGAATAACACCCACGGTATCCCCTGCCTGTCGTAAGAGGTGACTAAAAGGGGCTCCAGGGATCTGAACTTTGGAGCGTGGGTTGGCGACCACGGGGCCCTTAGCTGAGTCCTGGTATTGCTTCCACTTACTTGTGCCAGGCTCCTCACTTTCATCTCTCCTGTCCGACCTCTCTTGGTCAACTCTTGTACTTTTCCGACCCCGACGCTATTAGGTTTGCGAGGGCTAGGGAGTCTTTCATTTTCACGCCCGTCGTGGCCCTTGTCTTCTTCGGCCGATACCTACATTTTTGGAAGTGGCGCATCCCTTCCAATTTTTTCTCTCTGATTAGTGTTATATAGAGGATGGTTACCTAGTTGTACTTCCTCTTGAAACAATAATCACCACCACCACCATCTTCACCTATCATTGTTTTAAAACGGAGATTTACAAACTAATTAGTTTCGAATGGGCGAGGACGTTGAAAATATATCAGTATAATTGAGAGCTGTGTCACACACACATGGTCTCATGGAATTTTTCTTAGAATATTTTACTCTAAATTTGGACTAACACATAGTCGAAAGATAAAGTGTAATCTAGAGGTAAGCCGAGTCTCAGGAATGCTTTTCCCATACCCATCGCAATATTTATGTAATATTTATATTTACAGTAACTTGTGTGTGCGACATACTGAAAAGCTTTGAAGTCACATTTGATTTAATAAATATGCGAATGTGGCCTTTAAGGATTTTGTAAAACATTTTATACTCCACATTTCTTATACTAGTAGATAGTGGAACAGTGAAGTTTTCACGTGCTGCCAGTCTCTTTGAGTTGCTTCCGCTCGATTTTATTTCATCACAGTTCAATAATGCATGGAAACCTTTACTGTGAGATCTCCTAGGAAACAGCGAGAACCTGATAAAAATCACTCCAGTGGTTCTCGAGTTATAGAATGCTCTTCCCGTACCTAGGAAAGGATTTATAGTGTTAACAAATATAAAAGCTGTAATTCAGGACGCATATTTAAAGACAGGTAGCGTATGTGTAACCCAGGACTTCTCTGTAGAATAGTTCATCCCCTACAACACTTATCCATATAGTTTTCAGATGTAAGGGCCATTTAAAAAAGAAACGAGCCAGACGATAAGAAATGAAAACCTGTACCGTTATTTCAAAAATATTGTCCAGCACTATTGAGGTACTTCTCCCACTGCAAAACAAGGCCGCCTCGTTAAATTCCTAGGGTTGCGTTGTGAACTAGTTCTGAGCGTACAGCTTGTCATCGGTGTCCGAGGTAAATCGCTTGCTTTTCCGAATCTTCTTTAGCTCACATTGGATTGTTTGGGCGGCGACGACCCTGCAAGTTCCACTGAAGACATGGCCAAGGCATGGCATATGGTGTGTGATTAAGCTTAGTTTGTTTAGCAATCCGCCTGACATTCTTTTCAGGCGGTAAGTCCTTGACCTTGTTTCGTGATTATGCAGAACTAGTGTATTTTGCTTATAGTTTGTAGACATCTTCAACTGATTGGGAAGCGTAAGAGGAGACATGGAGTGGTGTGAATATAAATGAGTCTAAGCGCGTGAGCGTGTGCTCGCTGAGTGTCTGAGTGTCTCCCAGCCAATTAGCTTCCACTCCTCATTTGCGGTGAATTAAAAATATAGAGTGGAAGCACAACGTAAACTCGAGTATCTGGAGCAGCCACTCAGTGCCGTTGATCAAGGTCGTGCACGTGCCATGTACATAACACTTCGATCACTTCGGAATATTTCAATGCTCAACATGGCAGAAGACAACGTGGAATTACAACCCGCTTTTATCTCTATTTTAAAGGAACATAAAATTATGTTTTCAAAGTCGCAGTGACCGGATAAGAAGCGCAACAAAACAAGTCCAATAATTGCAGTTCACTGTGAACTACTTGCTAAATTTAACTTATATTTCCGTTCAACAACTTTTGGTAAAAAATTCGAAAACATGAAGCAATACTGTAATATAAAGTAGATTAAAAGCGTACTGGAAACAAACTCATATTGTTAAAATAATGGGAGAAACGGCTGATGAATATGATGAAGGGGGAGAATAACCCTACCATCGATCGTCTTAAAGGTAGGAAATCATAGCCTGAAAATTAGGACATTAACAAATTGAGGAAATTGGTATCACGTAAATAACAAAAGTGCGTTATGATGAAAATAATATATTGAAAATTGAATGTATTTGTAAGGAGCCAGATCTGCAGGAGTTGTCATCCCTTCGACATCCAACAAAGGCGTGATAACTCTTCAAACATAGGAGTTCCTCCAAATTCGGGAGTCATGAACTGAGTCTACACTGGTTGAACTCTTCCTTTCCATTGCAAGTGGCCTGTAAATTAACGCCTTTTCTGAAAATGTACTAATTCCCATTAACATGTAGCTTCTTAATTTGCACACGAGTACAGTCAAATCAAACCAAATCAAAATCTCTTTATTTGCAAATGAGGTGTCTACCTCGGTGGCAAATGGTACACTAAATTACATTATTGTCAAGCACTAAATTTTAAATGAACAAGAGAAGAAATGTTTTTTTCTAGAATACAATAATATACAATTTATGCTAACAATTTTTTCTATTAAACAAACAGATCATCCTTAATAAATTTATATTGTTTACAAAATTCTACTTATAATATCTCCTATACTTACAAACATAGTCAACTCATATACAGTATGTGGAATTACTTCAAATAATACTATGCAACTGGTATAAGATTAAAATTTACATTGCATTTATTTACTTCTTTTTTTACCCATTTTGGAACCTAAGTAGCATAACGACCTGCTGCTTCTTAACCAGAGCCCCCTTTTGCCACCACTTTTCAGAGTTCCTGAAGGGTCTTCACAGCTACCGTAGCGGTCCCAGGGCCCTCGAAGTCCCCACTGTACTTCACCCCTACAGGCAATCCCCTACTTTGGCTGTCCAAACTCCATGGACCAGGGGATGGAATTAATTTTTAACACACATTTTTCATTTACAATAGCCTGCACTGGTCGAATGCCCTCTAACATTTCATTTATTTTCCCTGTTGCTGTTTATTCTCTTCTTGAATACCTGTACAGATTTTGGAAAAGGATCAAACACTACCCCTAGTAAACTGTTCCACTCCTTCACGCCCTTCCCAATGAATGAAAATTTACCCCAGTCGCTTCTGCTAAAATTCCTTCTAATTTTATACTTGTGGTCAGTTTTGCCAATATAATTATTTTCCAACTGAAGCCTCTCACGGATTTCTCCCCATGCTTCTTCTCCTATATAGGCTCTATATAATCCTGTAAGTCTAGTTTTCTCCCTTCTCTTACTTAAAGTGTTCCACCCAAGTTCCTCTAACATTTCTGATACCCTACTGCAGTCTGTAGCTCCGACAGCATATAAGGGAAGCTAAAATATTCTTGTCACTTAGCCTGTGTTTCTTGCATCTGAGCAAAATTTGTTGGAATTTTATCTAATAATCTGCTTTCATTTCTATTCATGTCAAAACCTGCTCCGAGATGCCTTTACCAACTCCATCCTGGAACGCAGGGTTAACAACATAACGCAAGAAGAATCTCAATTTTTCTTCGTTTGTTAGAAGTCTCACAGGAAATGCTCTGCTAACCATTCAGCCGTGCTCCTTACTGGACCTATATAACACTTTGTAATCAAGTTGAGATGATTATCTGCGAAGTGTATAACATTTTATTTTCCGATTAACTACCATCATAAACCCTGTCATGCTGTTGAACTTGGCACTATCATTTTGAGTCACATATTGTCTTAGCTCAGGGAAACACGAGCAAGGGCTAATTGGAATGAGTGCCTTCTTTATCTTTATTCACCAGAAATCTGGAGCGCCCACTCTGCTACTCGAGGGACTGGAGTGAATGCTCAAGATCACAGGTCTGCTGTGAGCGACTGTTACCGACCGTCAGTTTTGATTCACTTCATTGCGAGTGCCTGTTCTAAATTCGCGAGTAAGGGTGCGTACTCATTTTTATTCACAGCACCCCTTGTATTCATGGCGTTATTTTCTTCCAGTTATTCCACAGAAACAGTTGCTGCTCGGAGTTCTTTCATCACAATTGAATACTTAATACATGTAAACCTTCCGTGGAAGATCTCATAAACAACAGCGAAAACCGCAGCTCTTCCGATGGAAATATTTCAGAACACTTCGTACTACTTTCCTTCGGATCATTTCCAGTTCTCGAATCAGGTAAGCTCGGTGAGGGTCCCATATTCTGGAACCTTTCTCTAATTGGAGTCTTACCAGTCACTTGTACGCCTTCTGCTTGTCATCCTTACTACAGCCCAGTACACTCATTCTGTTGTTTTCCTATAACCATACAACTTCAAATGCTACTATATGAGAATCCAATGGCTCCGGGCTGATGACCAAACAGATCATATTTCGATCCGCTTCATATTGCGACACCCGTGGATAATACGGCAAAATACAAATAATTATGTATATACTATGATAATGCGAAGCCTACGTATGCCTGAACTTGAAAACGAGTTACGGGAAAATCGGTTAAGCCATTTTTCCTTGCTGTCGTAACTAAGAAAACTGACTGACTGACTGACTGACTGACTGACTGACTGACTGACTGACTGACTGACTGACTGACTGACTGACTGACTGACTGACTGACTGACTGACTGACTGAGTGACTGAGTGACTGAGTGACTGACTGACTGACTGACTGACTGACTGACTGACTGACTGACTGACTGACTGACTGACTGACTGATCAGATGTGAACTGAACATACTGCGTCTTTTGTGTTACTATTCCGAGGCAGAAACGAAGAAAATACATAGTTTGAGGTGCGGATCGAATTAAAAATGACAAGCCCACGTATCGTAGATCATAGAAATGGCACTCGACAGTCATGTTGGACCAAGCTATTATGAGATTCTAAAGGTGATCGGGATCAGATACCGAGGAAGGAGAATGATCTACAATTTGTACCAAAATCAGTCTGCCTTTTAAAGAATTGAGAACTATGAAAAAAAGTAGCAATCCATAAATGAGAGAGGCAAACCTGCGGTGTGTTCCCTCTCCTTTTCAATGGTTATATATAGCAAGTGGTAAAGGAAATCAAATGGGAATTTCGAAAGGAAATAAGAATCTAAGGAGAGGTAAAAACATCTCTTCGGTTTGCCGACGATATAGTTACGTTATCGGATCTGCAATTTTATGAACAGTATGGACACAGTCTTGTAGAAGAATACAAAATGAAAATATACATAAAACAAACGTAATGGAGTGCAGTCGAACGAAGACAGGTGATGCAAGAAATATTAGATTAGAAAATGTCGTCTTAAAGGAAGTAGATGAATATTGTTACTTGGGCAGTAAAAAAAAAATTAACCATGGCAGAAGTAAGGAGGGCGTCATGTGCAGACTAGCACAAGCAAGGAGGGACTTTCTTAAGAAAAGAAGAATGTTGATCACTTCGAATATTATATAGGCGTTAGAAAGAATTTTTCGTCTGGAGCTTGGCATTGTGTGCTAGTGAAACATGGGGAATAAATGGCTCAGAAAGAAAGAGAATTGAAGCGTTTGAAATGTGGTGTTACAGAAGGACGCTGAAGGTGAGATGAGTAGGTCGAATCATGAATGAAGTGATACTGAACCAAATGTTGACGAGAGGAGAAATATTTGGTCAAATTTGATCAGAAGAAGAGATAGAATAAAAGAATGACAGACCACCTCTTAAGACACGCAGAAATTGTTCAATTAGTTCTTGAGGGAAGTGTAGGTGGTAAGAACGGTAGAGGTAGAACAAGGCATGAATATCACAAACAGATTAGATTTAGGTTGTAGTAATAAAGTTCAAATGAAAAGGCTAGCAGAGAATACGGTGGCTTGGAGAGCTGCTTCAACTTAGTATATGGACTGACGAGTCAAACAACACAACAAAGAAATACATTATAATTCCAATAACGAAGACATTCCTTTAAGAAAATTAACTCTTTTTATTAAGAACTGTTTTCAAAAATTTCAGGTAAGATAAATCTACGAAGAAGAAGAAGAAGAAGAAGAAAAAAAAAAAAAGAATTGCCTCAGCTACCGTGTGCAAGCATTTGGCTGCTCGCTCGCCAATTTCGACGTTGTGTTACTGTAGGCCTACTAGATGGCAGAGTGAACCGAATTTCTCTTGGCTGATTTTTACGAGTTTTACTGAATTTTATCCGATAAACATAAAATGCATTACCAGAGATCTTTTACATGCCGACATCGTACGCAGCAGAGTAACGAATGGACTCTTTTCCGCCCTGCAAAAATCCGACTACCTCAGATGGGTTTGAACTCACAATTTTGGGATCTGGAGGCCAACAGGGTGGGGCACTCAGACGAAAAATACATCCATGGTATATCTTGCCTGTCACAATAGTAGCTAAAACGGGCGACCAAGGGATGAAGACATTATAACCATTAGACTACTTGTGATTACTACCATTACATACGGGACACCATGGTTCGACGTTACACGCGACTACTACCACCTAGGTTACATAGGAGCAGTACCGTAATGCGAGGAGCAATACGGGTCTGGACGTTACTTGTGATAAGTGTCATCGTGCATATCCCACCGATCGGTTCCTCCATGTTCAGAATGAGTCTGCATTACGTATGAGTAATACCACATTATGAGAAACACCATGAATCTACGTTACCTGTGATTAGTACCACTGTGTGAGGAAAAACCATTGGTCTGCGTTTCCTGAGAGTAGTGCGATTATGTGAGGAACACCATGGGTTTGTGTTGCTTGTGGGTGTTACCGTAACGTGTGATACACCGTGGGTCTACGTAGCCTGTGATTAGTTCCACTGTGTGAGCAACATCACGGGATTACCGGTGCTCGTGATTAGTCCCATTATGTGAGGAACACCATGGGGATTATGTTACCTGTGAGTGGTGCCATTGTGCGTGACATACCATGGGTCTACACCTCGACTGTCGACATAAAAGGCTTCTTAAACAATGACTTTCGAAATTTAGGCGTTATAATACTAGTGGAAATGGCACGTGCATTTATCACCAGATGGCTCCCCGGACGTGGCACAGCGCTAGCGTTCGAAGCGGAAGCTGACCGAACCATCAGAATCAGTCTAAGAGGAGTCATCTGGTGACGAATGAACGTACCATATCCACTTCTATTATAACGTATAAATTTCAATAAGTCATTGTTTAAGAAGCCTTTCTCGTGGACAGTCGAGATTTTCTTTTGATGACGCAGAGCACAGTTCTTTGCGAAACGTAAAGAATTTCACCTCATTTTCTTGACACGGCATAAGCCCAAAAACCTATGGAGTATCATGTCATTAAGTACGGGCCATGAAAGCATCAATGGCAAATTAATGGCAAACATCATCATCATCATCGTCGTCGTCGTCATTATCATGATCCACAGAGGGAGCAAATCAACGTATGAAGAAAGAAATAAATGAATAAAAAATAAGTACATAAATACCTAGGCAAGTCAATAGTATCTGCAATTTTTCTCTCTAATTGTCTTCCCCCCTGTGGGTGGGGGCGGTAGAATAACACCCACGGTATCCTCTGCCTGTCGTAAGAGGCGACTAAAAGGGGCCCCAGGGGCTCTGAACTTTGGAGCGTGGGTTGGCGACCACGGGGCCCTCAGCTGAGTCCTGGCATTGCTTCCACTTACTTGTGCCTGGCACCTCACTTTCATCTATCCTATCCGACCTCTCTTGGTCAACTCTTGTTCTTTTCCGACCCCGACGCTATTAGGCTTGCGAGGGCTAGGGAGTCTTTCACTTTCACACCCTTCATGGCCCCTGTCTTCCTTTGGCCGATATCTTCATTTTTCGAAGTGTCGGACCCCTTCCATTTTTTGTCTCTGATTAGTGTTACATAGAGGATGGTTGCCTAGTTGTACTTCCTCTTAAAACGTTAATCACCAACCAACCTGTAATTGTCTTCAGGGTATCTCTATGGCGTTGTGTGCTCACCAGCCGCTAGATGATACCGTTGTGCACGTCCGTGGTAGGTTTCAGCGTTATCAGATTGGTACAGCTTGCGCTGTTACGACGTAAAGATGGCCGCGCCACACTCTCTTTGCACCAAGGAAGAACAGCGTTCCGTAATCCGTTTTTTATGGTCTGCGGGTGTACCAGGTCAGCACAATACGGGGATAGTGTTTTGCCACAGTGAGGTGTTTACCAGTGGATTGAACAGTTCAAAATTGGTCGCACAAGCGTGCGGTATGAGGAAAGATCCTGGCGCCCATCTGCACCTGTAACTGATTTCAATACTCGTTGGCTGAACGGTCAGCGTACTGGCCTTCGGTTTAGAGGGTGCCTGGTTCGATTCCCGGCCAGTTCGGGGATTTTAACCTTAATTGGTTAATTCCAATGGCACGGGGGCTGGGTGTATGTGTTGTGTTCATCATCATTTCATCCTCATCACGACGCACAGGTCGCCTACGGGTGTCAACTCGAAAGACCTGCACCTGGCGAGCCGAACATGTCTTCGGACACTCCAGGCACTAAAAGCCATACGCCATTTCACTGATTTCAATATTGAACAAATGCGTGATATGATCCCGAATAAGAGACGAGTGACTCTTCTAAGAATTCCCGCTCCTGGTACACCCTCAGACCATAAAAAAACGTATTACGGAACTCTGTTCTTTCTTGGTACAAACAGAGAGGGGTGCGGCCATCTTTACGTCGCAACAGCGCAATCTGTACTGATCTGATAACGCTGAAACCTACCACAGACGTAGAGAACTGTGCCATATAGCGGCTGGTGAGCACACAACGCCATAGAACCAACCTAAAATCAATTGGAGCAAAATTGCAGATACTTCTTGATTTGCCCTCGTAAATAAATAAATAAATAAATAGATAAATAAATAAATAAATAAATAAATAAAATAAATAAATAAATAAATAAACAAATAACCCGTGGAACGTGTTTTCTTGACCGCAGATGGTAAAATAGGTGCTTGGAGTTGAATACAACTGCGAGCGAGTAGAATACTTAGTACAGTATGTTAACCTTTTTCGAATCCAGAGGTGAATATTTTAAATCTAAGCCAACAATGTGTGTTTTAATATTAATGAGGCATCAACGCGTGGATATAAATAATAAATTGAACTCTAGCAACATAAAACAGTGTACAAATATGTCAGTGCGGCTGAGTGTCTGCTTGTGTCTGCTGGGAATCACGATCCCGTGAGGTTTGATCGCCACAAACAAGGGCTCTTTCCGCTCATAAAAAGCAGACTAGACAATGAGGCGGCGAGAATAACGAAGAGATGGCTGTTTATATTGTGAGGAGGACGGAAGTTGTCCGTCAATGGGACAGATTGTCAGCGGATGAAATGAAACCAGATGACGGACATTACTGCAGTCTGCCACTAGGGGAAATGGCTTTCGCGGTCTAGATTAACACTTCACATGACATATTAAATGTGCATACAACTGTTCGGGTGACTGTTTTGAAGGAATGATATTTACAACATCAACTATGTTGGTAATAAAAATGATGCTTACATTTCCTCTTGTTATTTTGTATTCATGAGAGCAGAACATTTTTATAACCATGTAATGACTACAGTTGACATCACAACAATGTATATTACCTGTGTGTATAAAAAGTTGAGTTCTGTGTTGTGGTATATGGCAACAGTTTGGATAGTGGTGTAGTTAAATCAGCTGAAACACTGCAAAGAAATACCTCAGTAACATGCATTGTCATGATCATGAACAGTGTTGCCAACTTATATTTTTAAGATTCGCTAAATACTACTAAAAATCTGCTAAAATTCCGCCAAAAATCCGATCTCCAGTAATAATGATAATAATAATAATAATAATAATAATAATAATGAAATGGCGTATGGCTTTTAGTGCCGGGAGTGTTCCAGGACATGTTCGGCTCGCCAGGGGCAGGTTTTTTATTTGACTCCCGTAGGTGACCTGCGCGTCGTGATGAAGATGAAATGATGATGAAGACGACACATAGACCCAGCCCCCGTGTCAGCGAAATTAACCAATGATGGTTAAAATTCCCGACCATGCCGGGAATTGAACCCAAGACCCCTGTGACCAAAGGCCAGCACGCTAACCATTTAGCCATGGAGCCGAAAATAATAATAATAATAATAATAATAATAATAATAATAATAATAATAATAATAATAATAATAATAATAATAAATGTCTGCACTCATCTGATCTGCGAGTTTCACTGGGAGCCAGCGAGATAAGGGCGTTTTAGTGCCAGGTGCAAACTAGGTTAATCCCCTACCTCAAGGGCCACACACAAAAGAGGCCAGTTCATTAAACGGTCTTCCTTCATAACATAAACATAAATGCTACTCTCTCACAGTTTCATTATCTGTCGTCATTCGTCAACTAAGAGATAAGTACCCTTCCCTTCGCATTACAAATTTATGATACCATGATCTCATAACATCAAATCCAAATAACATGTTTTCTTCATGTGACTGCTAGCTCCTGACAAGAAGTACGGAATAGCTCGGAGATAGACTGGAGTACAATTTTTTTTAAACGTAAAATAGATGAAACGCTAAATTCCACTATAATAAATCTAGAATTCCGCCAAAAAATCCGCTGTCTGCTAAATGATATATTTCTCCGCCGACAGTCTTCTGATTACGCCAAATTTAGCGGAAAATGCGCTAAGTTGGCAACACTGGTCATGAAGTTCATTCCAGATGTGTAACTTTAAATTAAACACGGTTTAACATAAGATGAGGAATTTAATTTGAAATAAAAGTCTTATGGGCACGGCACACTTAAGGTGATGCCTGATAGCACAGTGGCTGAAATGCTGGATTTTTACCCTATGATTGAATACCGATGCCCATGGATTTGAATATTTGAAAAACTGCATAGTGTGGGAAGAAACACCTTGTCCGAGGTAAAAATGAAATGTCGTATGGCTTTTAGTGCCGGGAAATCCCAGGACGGTTTCGGCTCGTCAGGTGCAGGTCTTTCTATTTGACGCCCGTACGCGACCTGCGCGTCAAATGATGACGAAGGCAACACATACACCGAGCCCCCGTGCCATTGGAATTAACCAATTAAGGTTAAAATCCCCGACCCGGCCGGGAATCGAACCCGGGACCCTCTGAACCGAAGGCCAGCACGCTGACCATTCAGCCAACGAGTCGGACTTGTCCGAGGTATTCAATTAATGCTCAAAAGAATTAGGTCTTGCCATCTCTCACATAGAGGACTACACAGTTCGAATCTTGTCAGTGAAATAGATATTTATGAAATGAAGAGTTACATCCCTGGAGTTATATCATCATCGTTATCATTATTACCATCATCATCGTCTCGTCATCATCATCATCATCATCATTATCTTCTTCTTCTTCTTCTTCGGTTTTGTCCCGCAATGGAGCAGGGTCCGCAGTTTTACAAACCAATCTCATCTAGGTTCTGTTAAATGTGTCGTTTGGAGCAAGATGCACATACCGCATGTCTTCGTGAAGGCGATCACGCCAGCGTTTCTTGGGCCAACCACGTGGCCTATTTACAGATGGCGTGATGCGAAGTGCCGTCTGTACAATAGATCTACATTCTCAACGTATTACGTGGCCATACCACCGAAGTCGGGTTTCAAGCATCTTGCCTACAACTCCCAAGATTTTCCGGATACCTACTGTATGTTGGTGACATGATCTAACGGGGTCGGGCCAAATGACAAGCGGTACAAGATTATTAAATATATCAATTTACATACTTACATTAAACGGGAGGTCCTGTAACTTACGAATACAAGATTAAGGGGGGACCTACACCTTTCAACATAGAAAAATGAGGTGTATTAAACTTTCTTTCCCGCAGCAATGGAAATGGATACTATAAAAAAACTTAGTATGGCAAACACATTATTCCATAACATTATACCTACGTATTTATAAATCATAAAACCTATGCCATTATATATAATTAATTATTCAAAACGGTGGTGTATCATAACCACTTTCTAGTTCTCCTGATAATTTCCAAACACATGAATATTTTTCTATGATTATTCTTTTATTATGATTAGTAATTATATATTTACAACACATGCAATAATCACTGAAGTCCAAGTATAAATATTTCTTTCATGAAGTAGCCTAATTTTCATGTAATCAATTTTTTCATTAATTTTCATCTGAAAATACATTTCTTGAACTAACCAATGAAGCTAGCTCAATAATTGTAGAATATCTTCTTCTTCTTCTCTATGGAACATGCATGCAAAATTCCATCTTGATATCTTAAAAGCTTTCAGAATTGTCAGGGAAACGGTTCTGAAAAACAAAAGCTACGGGAAACGGGCAACAAACTTACCGATAAACCCGTGCGTTATTTAAGGCTCTTTTATTTATATGTGATTGTTCATTAATTCATAATTCACCGACTGACAGAGCAAATGCAACACCAAGAAGGAGTGGTTCGAAAGGGATGAAAGTTGGGGAAAAAACAGAGATGGCACGGACGAATAATTGATGTTTATTTCAAACCGATATGCAGGTTACACAATGCGCACGGCATCGACTCAGTAGGATGTAGGACCACCGCGAGCGGCGATGCACGCAGAAACACGTCGAGGTACAGAGTCAATAAGAGTGCGGATGGTGTCCTGAGAGATGGTTCTCCATTCTCTGTCAACCATTTGCCACAGTTGGTCGTCCGTACGAGGCTGGGGCAGAGTTTGCAAACGGCGTCCAATGAGATCCCACACGTGTTCGATTGGTGAGAGATCTGGAGAGTACGCTGGCCACGGAAGCATCTGTACACCTCGTAGAGCCTGTTGGGAGATGCGAGCAGTGTGTGGGCGGGCATTATCCTGCTGAAACAGAGCATTGGGCAGCCCCTGAAGGTACGGGAGTGCCACCGGCCGCAGCACATGCTGCACGTAGCGGTGGGCATTTAACGTGCCTTGAATACGCACTAGAGGTGACGTGGAATCATACGCAATAGCGCCCCAAACCATGATGCCGCGTTGTCTAGCGGTAGGGCGCTCCACAGTTACTGCCGGATTTGACCTTTCTCCACGCCGACGCCACACTCGTCTGCGGTGACTATCACTGACAGAACAGAAGCGTGACTCATCGGAGAACACGACGTTCCGCCATTCCCTCATCCAAATCGCTCTAGCCCGGCACCATGCCAGGCGTGCACGTCTATGCTGTGGAGTCAATGGCAGTCTTCTGAGCGGACGCCAGGAGTGCAGGCCTCCTTCAACCAATCGACGGGAAATTGTTCTGGTCGATATTGGAACAGCCAGGGTGTCTTGCACATGCTGAAGAATGGCGGTTGACGTGGCGTGCGGGGCTGCCACCGCTTGGCGGCGGATGCGCCGATCCTCGCGTGCTGACGTCACTCGGGCTGCACCTGGACCCCTCGCACGTGCCACATGTCCCTGCGCCAACCATCTTCGCCACAGGCGCTGCACCGTGGACACTTCCCTATGGGTATCGGCTGCGATTTGACGAAGCGACCAACCTGCCCTTCTCAGCCCGATCACCATACCCCTCGTAAAGTCGTCTGTCTGCTGGAAATGCCTCCGTTGACGGCGGCCTAGCATTCTTAGCTATACACGTGTCCTGTGGCACACGACAACACGTTCTACAATGACTGTCGGCTGAGAAATCACGGTACGAAGTGGGCCATTCACCAACGCCGTGTCCCATTTATCGTTCGCTACGTGCGCAGCCCAGCGGCGCATTTCACATCATGAGCATACCTCAGTGACGTCAGTCTACCCTGCAATTGGCATAAAGTTCTGACCACTCCTTCTTGGTGTTGCATTTGCTCTGTCAGTCAGTGTATAAAGGATTCTCAAGACATTCGATTCATAGGAAATATTTATAGTCAAATACCTGCTTTGGTGACAGGGCTTTACGGTTTTTGTTATAACTCCGAAAGTATTGGAGATATTCAGAAAACTTTTGCAGGTTAAATTTTAAATGAGGAAAATCAATTGAAAAATCGTATTTTTGGTTGGTCAAAGGTTTTTGTCCCAGATTAATAGTTTCGAAACACTGCAAGGTTGATTTGTTTTTGAACCATATATTATCCCAGAGATGAATGATATAAGCTAAAGGATATTTATTCTCAGGCTCTAAAATTGAATGTGCTTTATTATCGTTGTTGTTGCTGCTGCTGTTTACTTACTTTTGGCTATTAATCTATAGACCCACAAATAATACAGGCAACAGTAAGGCGTCACATGCAAAACCTTGCTCCACAAAACTACATTCAGAGAAAATTAACACGGATTTTATTGTTGTCATACAAAACATCCACTTGCTTCAGTAAGACGTTTGTGTCTCTTTAATAACTGCTGTAACCTTGTTCTTATCTATACAGTTTAACGGACACAGCATATTGCACACATGTTTGGGGTATGATATTTTATATTTGAAATAGCCCATATTAATGTACTGGGGTTTTACATAACGGTTACAGATCACTTCATATGGTTATGAGCATATTTCGGGGTTGTAGTAAGGATGTAAAGTAGAGGGCATATAAGTATCTGGTTAGACCCCAATTAGGGTATGGTTCCAGAGGATCGGACCCCTACCATCAACACAACTACAGAGCCATTTCCGTACCTTTTCGATGGAACAGTCCTGTTAAATGAAGTAAAATTCTACCATGCGTAATGGAATGTGAATCTTGTAGAGAAGAACCGTTAAAAATACAAAGTATACCTATATTCCGTTCTCCCCTTTTATATTGATTCAAGAACTGGGAAAGATACAAAGGAAAGTAGCACGATTTGTTCTGGGTGAGTTCAGACAAAAGGGAGATATTACGGAAATGTTTCAGTCTTTGTGCTGGGTTTTTGAGCAGAGAAACGAACTGCTCGTATAAGCAGTATGTTCCAGGCTGTGAGTGGTGAGATGGCATAGAATTTCGGTAATAGACGAATAAACTTGAATGGAGTTCTTAAAAGTAGGAAATGTCATAATATGTATATGGAGTTGAAATTCAAGAGGACTAGTTGGGGCAAGTATTCGTTCATAGGGAGAGGATTTAGGGACAGGAATAATTTACCAAGTTATGTGTTCAATAAATTTCCGACTTCTTTGAAATTATTTAAAGAAATACTAGGTTAACAATTGATTGGTAATCTGCCACCTGGGTGTCGGTTCTAAATGCATATCAGTGTTAAATGAATTATTTCTACTGAAGTAACCCTACATTTTATATATTCTAGACTTTACTGTGTCTTTATAAGCTAAAAGAGGAGGACGTAATATTGGTATACTTTGTATTTTTAAAGCTTCTTCTCTACAAGATTCACATTCCATTACACATGGCGGAATTTTACTTCATTTAACAACACTGTTCCATCGGACAGGTACGGAAATGGTGCTGCGGTTGTGTTGATGGTCGGAGGACAGTAAAGGACAGGGTGTGGAGTGCCCTCCCATTAACATGTACGTCAATGTCATGGTTGAAGTGGTACAGGAGGGCAAAATGTGTCCTAGTGACAACTTTGTCATTGACAGTGGCAATGAAATGCATCAACGAGGTAGACTACACTTCCCACCGCGATATACGAGTATGGATAAGCTGATTTTGAAGAAGAAATCTTACCAGTAATTGTTTGCTCTCGTAGGGGATTTCCTTACAAAACTACTTCTACGTATCCTATTTTAGGTGTTTAGTTTTTTCACACCAGGCTGAACCTTCATTAAGGCCACGGCCACTTCCTTCCCACTCCTAGCCCTTCCCTGTCCCATCGTCGCCATAAGACCTATCTGTGTCGGTGCGACGTGAAGCAAGTAGCAAAAAAAAAAGTTTTTAGTTTCTTTACCTAAATTGGCGAATCACGGACCGCATAGAACGTAAGGTTCTTTGGTCTTTCTTCTCTTCTATTTCTGAAATCTCTTCATTCTTTCGCTTCCTCTCATCTTCGGAAATGATCCATTCGGTTCTCCGTTATACAGGTTAATCTTCAAATGATTTTCGACTGTCGACTCATCTTCTGATCTCTCTTCTATTGTGGATCCTTTGTAGTGTAATTCAAACTTTCTCCTCATCCCACTTGACCTCTTTTACCCACTTTGAGATGGCCTTTGCCCAATGAAGATCCTTTTAGTCAGTCAATTGTCATCCATTCTTACTAGGTGTCCCTAGAATTTCAGCCTTCCTTTCCTCACTGTGCCCGCGATCTCTTCAGTGTACTTGTAGAGATCCTCATTTATCCTTGTCTTCGAAGTCCCAGCAGTAGTCTTCTGCAATCCCAGAATTTTCCTCAGAATATTCTTTTCCTTCTTCTCCAGTTCTTGTAGCTCCCCTTCGTATTTAATAGGGCTCTCGAAGGTGCACAATCCTTCCGGCTCGATTACTGACCTCCTTGCCCTTTATGACGTCCACTTTCGAATCAGGAAGCAACATTCAACTTGTAAATGTGGTATCATGACCTTCGGATCATGAGTTGAGACTTGCGTTGCTTCCCCTTGTGTCAGGCTCCTCACTTTCTGAAATTCATTGGTGAACTCTCACACGTCTTTTGACTCCGATGGTATTAGGTTTACGAGGCCAAGGATATCTTTAATTTTCTCGTCCTTCGTGGCCCTTACCTTCCTTTTGTCCTTATTCTTGTTCTGCGAAGGGTGGAAACTTTCCTTTTTTACATGGATAGGTTTTTTGGCTAGGGATCTCCCTGGAATTAGTCATCAAATTCCCAACACCATAGTGACCATAGCAACAAGTGTTCGCCTATGTATACTAGGTCAGTGGTCCCCCTGTGGGTGGGGGCGGTAGAATAACACCCACGGTATCCCCTGCCTGTCGTAAGAGGCGAGTAAAAGGGGGATCTGAACTTTGGAGCGTGGGTTGGCAACCACAGGGCCCTTAGCTGAGTCCTGCCATTGCTTCCACTTACTTGTGCCAGGCTCCTTACTTTTATCTCTCCTATCCGATCTCACTTGGTCAACTCTTGTTCTTTTCAGACACCGAGGGTATTACGTATGGAGGCCTAGGGAGTCTTTCATTTTCACGCCCTTCGTGGCCCTTTTCTTCCTTTGGCCGATACCTTCATTTTTCGAAGTGTCGGACCCCTTCCGTTTTTCGCTCTGATTAGTGTTATATAGAGGATGGTTGCCTAGTTGTATTTCCTCTTAAAACAATAATCACCACCAGCACCACCACCTAGGTCAGTGGCATCATCTACACGTAATAATAATATTAATATTATAGCTTTTAGGGCCTACGTCCCATTAACTACTTTGGACAGTTTTCGGAGACGCTGATGTGCCAGAATTTAGTCCCGTAGGATTTCTTTTATGTGCCAGTAAATCTACTGTCACGAGGCTGACGTATTTCAGCACCTTAAAATACCACCGGTCTGAGCCAGGATCGAACGTGCCAAGTTGGGGCGAGAAGACTAGCGCTTCAACCGTTTGAGACACTCAGTCCGACACTATCTACACGTTGCTGTTGAATTTGGGAGATAGTGGGTTTGAACCCCATTGTCAGCAGCCGTAAATATGGTTTACCGTAGTTTCCCACTTTCACACCCGACAAATTCTGAGGGTTGTACCTTGATTACGGCCATAGCCGCTCCCTTCCCATTCTTAGACCTTTCCTATGCCACCCTCGCCATAAGACCTATCTGTATCGACGCGACGTAAAACAAATTGTATACATAATTTGCTATAAGAACGCAAGCTATTATTTAGAGTTCTTGCTATTTCTACATTAACGACCGGCACGCCTTTGAAGCCTATCTGGCTGCATGTGTTTACATTCCTTGTCCGTAGTGTGCTGGGATTTCCCCAACTCGAGACACAGAGCTGTCAACTCCTAACACGTTCGTGGCTGCTCAGATATGGGTAACCGTTTCTGAGGTACCGTAATTTGTTTTGCTTAAAGGAGTTCATTTCTATTTCCTTATCCATTTTCAATTTTCATTTGAATTATTTCAATAATATTTCTGTGCATGGAAGCCATGACGCACGCGGTGCGTCAGCGGCACTCCGATGAGCTTTTCGCCTGCAGTACCGTTTGACGCCACATACGCGCCATGACAGGTAATGAAGTGGAATCGGGAAAATAATGTTTTGTTAAGACGTAGACATTCAGAAGCTTTTCTTACGGCAGATAAATTCGCCTTTGAACATTTCTCGCAGAAATGCTGCATGGTTAATCCGTGTTATTATTGTCAGAACAATCTCTGTAGAACGGACCTAGTCAATGCACTGGCGCTGCAACTAACACATATTGCAGTCAATTACCTTTTTATTTTTTATTTACAGAATTCCACAAAATATTGCTCAAGACACAAGCCTGGCTGTCCTTGACACTCTTCTCAGTAGAGCATGCAATCCTCCAGCACCGCCCCCTTCTAACACTGTATGTGCGGCTTCCGCGATCTACGCACATTTTCCTTACCCACAAATTTACAGGCAAAATGTGAAAATGTGTTCCTGTAGGCAATGGGAGCCTACGGGACGATGATTCTTCCGCTGAGAAGGCTCTGCAACCTTGCTATTCTCTGTTGACATCGCAGAAAATTATGTCGAATTTTAACGACTACAGAGAAGATGGCTAACAATTAACCTGATGCCTAATTAGAGCATATGATTAACAACAGCTTAACAATGCACAGGTAAGAGTTCCGCTTGTTTGCATAGGAACTGGCGCAAATACGAGCTTTAATATTTGGCGCGGAGTATGACGCACATGTGTTGTCATCGGCGGCGAACTATTAACCATATCAACGCGCCAGAATGTAATACATAGAGTGACAATAGCAGCTTGATTAGCGCTCCGGGCGGAGGCAAGCAACACTACGGTCGCCATGATATAAATGTACCAGCTAAGGACAACAGCTGTCTGGAGTTATTTGAGTAATCTCGCATGTGTGTCAAGTTCGTCGTTGATAGTAATGATTTCGTTAACCATATTAACGAGCTAGAATATAATGCATAGAGTGGTTATAGCAGATCGATTACCACTACGGGCGGAGGCAAGCAACATTACGGCCGCCATGATATAAATGTACCAGCTAACGACAACAGCTGTCTGAGTAATCTGGCACGTGTGTCAAGTTCATCGTTGATAGAAATTATTTTCGAGTTTGGCTTTTTTTTTTTTGAAGCGTGAATACGCCTACATTCTGATTCGCATGCTTTGTTCCAGCAGAAAAAGAAACAGTGTATCTCATTTTAGGTAAGTTAATTTATTTTTTAAAGTTGGCTACGTATATTGAAAGATCATCTTAAGTTTCGCCACTGTAAAGCACAAATTCCCATCACAGGTTCTCACTGACTAGGCTGTGAGTGAATAACATGGAGAGAGACAAGTGTTATACCAAACAGCAAAAATACTCTGTTTAGAACACTGAAGACCACTATATGTGTGTGTTTTTCTCCAAACCTTGTCCCGTACCTCTAAGTGGTTGGGTGTTTAATTAATGATAGGAGATCTTAGCTGCTCAAGGCAATACCGAAAATTTAGAATTGGTCTTCTCATCCATACGTAATAGGGGAGGAAACGGGAATAATCCCAATGCAGAGCAATTCAGATCAGCATAGGGGAAAGTGTTTAGTGCCCGGTTGACCCTTCGACAGGAAGTGATGCTTCTTTTATCTATGTGTTACAGTTCCTTCTGATGACAGCACCTCCACTGATCATGATTGATGTGCTACAAATTACGAGTCATTCACCAAGTACTCTGAAAGTTCTGTTGAGTATACAGGAGGAAATTTCATCCGTGAGGAGGGAATCAAAACTAAATGCCACGAATGTCTGAAGGTTATGTTTGCTCAGCATTCCGAAGAGAAGAAAGAACTTATTTTCCAGCTCACGATGTTGTGGAATTATCACGTGGCTGAAAATGTGTTCAGAAAAGTAGTTACATCACGAAGATGTAACATAAACCGTATGTTAATGTTACAGACTGTAGTTCTCTCGTCAGTTGCAGGATAGTTGTTTTACAATAACGATAATTGAATTTCTGCTGCCGAGTCCAGTGAGGAAACCCATTAGGCCAGCATGACAAATTTCCTCTTAAAGTAGCATTTTTAATTATACATCACCACAAGTACAGGGCTAGTACGCAAGAACTGAAAGCAGTAACCATATGGGAGATGTACACAAATTTAATACTTTTCATAGGACAGTGAATCAGAGCTACACATTCGTATCGGTTCCTGTAAATGAGAGAGCTGTTTCGAATCGAGAAATGTGGCTATTAATAGATCAATATAAAATTCAAATTTGTTTATTGTACGTTTTATTTCCAGTCTAAGTTATAAAAATGTTACCCAGAAAGGTTGCCTTTGAAATGTATGATCATTCATTAAAATTTGTTTAATTTTCTTGACTGTTTAGGTACGCATCTTAATTCGTAGTCTCGTACCGTAGGTCTACACTGTTCTGCATGTTGATAAAATAGAGATGTGTGGATATCTCGACATCTTTGTGATAAAACAGTCAATCGTTCTCAACAATATTTCGCTTCAAAATTTATTATGTGTTTTATTCTTCTATTTTATGTTACAGCACGATGTAATTCGATAGGGTACCTCCGCTTATCGAAACCTTATACGCGTCAAATAGTTACGCTTTCCATCCGATATTTTCTTCAATGACTCAAATAATCTCCAAATTTTATACCTCATTTTCACGCTCTGTTCCGCACTCGCTTACACAGCGCTCCGCCTACTGAAGTACATTCAAGAAATGGCTGCCATCATTTCAACTTTATTCAAAGATGGCAGCGCGGTAGCCACTCTGTGTATTATATTGTTGCTCGTTGAACCATATAGCCACTGACCGAGCTCGATAGCTGCAGTCGTTTAAGTTCGGCCAGTATCCAGTATTCGGGAGATATTAAGTTCGAACCCCACTGTCGGCAGCCCTGGAAAGGTTTTCCGTGGTTTCCCATTTTCACACCAGGCAAATGCTAGGTAGGTAGGTAGTTAAGGGTTATTCTGCCCGAAGGCAGGTCCGAACCACCACAGAGGTGTTCCTGAGCCGGAGTTTACGTGCGGTAGGGTGGCCAGTTCCTTTCCGCTCCTCCATTCCCTTACCCCCCACCAACAGCGCGTGGCAACCCATCCAACTTCTGACCACGCCCGATGTTGCTTAACTTCGGAGATCTCACGGGATCCGGTGTTTCAACACGGCTACGGCCGTTGGCAGGCAAATGTTAGGGTTGTACCTTAATTAAGACAACGGCCGCTTCCTTCCCACTCCTAGCCCTTTCCTGTCCCATCGTCGCCGTAAGACCTGTCTGTGTCGGTGTGACGTAAAGGCCCTCAGCTGAGTCCTGGCATTGTTTCCGCTTACTTGTGCCAGGCTCCTCACTTTCATCTATCCTATCCGACCTCTCTTGGTCAACTCTTGTTCTTTTCCGACCCCGACGCTATTAGGTTTGGGAGGGCTAGGGAGTCTTTCCTTTTCACGCCCTTCGTGGCCCTTATCTTCCTTTGGCCGATACCTTCATTTTTCGAAGTGTCGGACCTCTTCCCTTTTTTCTCTCTGATTAGTGTTATATAGAGGATGGTTGCCTAGTTGTACTTCCTCTTAAAACAATAATCACCACCACCACCACCTGTGACGTAAAGCCAATTGTAAAAAACCAACCCCTTCCACTCCTCGTACGACTCTTCAAATAACGTGGAAGAGCCGGAAATCGAACCCTATCCTCCGTGGGTGGCAGTTAATCACATTAACCACTGCACCACAGTGGCGGACTATCCAAATCATTACCCTATAAAAAATTAAGAGATAACTGATGAAGAAATGAATGAAATTTCGTATGGCTTTTAGTGCCGGGATATCCCAGGACGGGTTCGGCTCGCCAGGTGCAGGTCTTTCAATTTGACTCACGTAGGCGACGTGCGCGTCTTAATGAGGATGCAATGATGATGAAGGCAACACATACACCCAGCCCCGTGCCGTAGGAATTAACCAATTACGGTTAAAATTCCCAATCCGGCCGGGAATCGAACCCGGGACCCTCTGAACCGAAGGCCAGTACGCTGACTGTTCAGCCAACGAGTCGGACAACTGATGATGGTAGTACGTGTTACTGAAGACGGAGAATACAAGAGAAAGATATTGGCGAAGATATTGATAATGACGAAGACGAGCCCTGAAAAATGAAATTGTATCTATGCTACTCCACATGAGCATCAATCTATTTAATGATTTAATTTCGGACACGCAAGATGAAGAAAATAAGTCGTACGCAGGTAATTTTAATTACTGCTATCCAGATCTGGGGTTCAGAGTTCAAACCTCATCGCCAATAAATTTTTAGTGCACCAGTGTTTGTATTTCACAGTGCATCGTTTCAAAAATTGTTTTCGTTTCACAGTAGATTTGGCGTTTTTGGTTGAAAATTATTGTAGCTCCTGTTAGATTCGTCCACAGTGACGTAGGCTCAGTTCTTCGTAAGTCTAGAAAGTAAGCAAAACGATTTATATTTATGGAGAGGTATATTTTATTCTCTGAGGCTTACTTATCCTATTTCAGAAATGAGTAACAGTGTGATTATTGGGGGCCAAGGAGGCCGAATCTGGAGGTAGCAGAATAAACAGTAATTACTTTACCTTCTACTAATGCAATCCCTCTGTGGGTGGGGGCGGTAGAATAACACCCACGGTATCCCCTGTCTATCGTAAGAGGCGACTAATAGGGGCTCCAAGGACTCTGAACTTTTGGAGCGTGGGTTGGTGACCACGAGGCCCTAATTGAGTCCTGGCATTGCTTCCACTTACTTGTGCAAGGCTCCTCATTTTCATCTATCCTATCCGACCTCCCTTGGTCAACACTTGTTCTTTCCCGACCCCGACGCTATTAGGTTTGCGAGGGCTAGGGAGTCTTTCATTTTCATGCCCTTCGTGGCCCTTGTCTTCCTTTGGCCGATACCTTCATTTTTCGAAGTGTCGGATCCCTTCCATTTTCCTCTCTGATTAGTGTTATATAGAGGATGGTTGCCTAGTTGCACTTCCTCTTAAAACAATAATCACCACCACCACTACTAATGCAAGTGGCCTTCATCTCTGTATAGAACAGCTTTATATCCTATGTGATGAGTCATCTTGTTCGGTTAATCATTCCCTCATTTAAGACATTCCTCTTGTTAGAATAGCTTAGAGCTACATTTCTCTGTTCCCATTATTGTCACACAGGGAGCGCTGGACAAAAATATGGGTGAACGATAAAGACATTGAATGTGTAGGTCGTAAAAGGAGCACTTGGGGACATGTGACGCCGTGTCTTGCGGCAAACTCGCGATCTAATGACGCGAGCACGAGCCAGCGATAAGTCACTACTCTTACAGTGAACGTCATTCAAACTACTGAGTTATTTTCATAATTGTTACATTTGTATTCGATGCATGGAGGAAGACGGTTTGATTCAGGGATGAATTACAGGAACGTGACTTCGTGATTTAGCAGATAAAATTACATTCCATTGAGATACAACATCTCCCTCTTTAATAACAGGCAAGAGAACTTCCGTGCTTTTTACTGCATATGGATACACTTATGTGCTAAGACAAAACCAGTGACACAATGAAGAGTGGTTAATTATTTAATTAATTTACAAAGAACGAGATACAGCTACAATGAGCGCATTTCGCTTGGAATGCCAACAGACTAATAAATGTCATTTCATAAAATAAATATAACATACATAATAAATGAGTAAATTGTAGCTTCCACCGAAGTCCCAGTCAACATCCATGGCTGTGACAATATGGAAGCTGCTGAGGTATGGGTAGTGCTGAGTAATGACATTGAGAGCATGACTTGTGCATCTGAGTGTTATGAAAGGTACTGCTCATAGGGTTAGTCGTGCTGTAATAGTACTTTTTGACCCAGTGAGGAAAGCAATGGCAAACTACCTCACTCCTCATCTTGCCTAGTACGCCTCATTTTGGTGCTGCCATTGGTTTTTGGGGTTTCCTTATAACCGCATAACTTCTGGTGGTGCTATTTGAGGATCCAACCAGCCTCTGGGCTGATGACCTAACAGACACAGACACGATCAGGTTCACAGCCTACTAATGACACTGTCCGAATCGAAAACAATGATATTGTCCGTGTTAATAGCCAAGTCACCGTGGGTCAACATGGCGGTATAAGCATTACACATCAACTTATTGTTAAGAAACTGTTTTCACCCGCTCTGGAATATACTTTTACACAATGCTATATCAAACTCTTAATAATAGTATTACACAGATTTGGGAGACGGATTAAAAACCATTGCTGAAGTAGTGAGTGCTAAGTATGGCGAATGCGGAGAAGGTCTTTGACTCTGGTGGAGCGGGAAGAAACGCGGAGAAGAAAGAATGAGACAAGATGTTCCGAGCGGTAATAACCATTTAAGATTCCGTGGAGGAAGCTCAGGTCAGCTGTTGGTCGTCTGGTGTGCAGAGGTGACACATTTATTGCCCTTACCTGCTGCGTAGGTAGATTTCTAAACTTGAGGTTTCTGTTCCTTTTAAAGTTGCAGCTAAGGAGGACACTGCTCTAACTGGTTATTTTTGGAGGGGGAGGCTGTTGTCCAAATTAGAGAGCAATAGTTAAGAAGAGGTTGAAAAATCGTGAGGAAGAAGTGGCGAAGAGCAGTGCGATCAGAAATTTCCTTGTAACGGTAGAAGGTGCCTAGTAATTTCATAGCTTGGTTGTATATGTATGTGGTTCTTGATATTGTAATTTCCTATCCAATATTACACCTAAGTGACACTGTTGCGTAACTACGGCAATGGACTTGTCGTGTAGGTAATATACTGTCTGTAGAGGAGATTTACGAAGGGTTATTGTCATGTGGCGGCATTCTTTTGGATTGAGGACAAGCTTCCAAGTTCGGCACCAGTTCGAGAGGACGTTAAGTGAGGAATGTAAAAGAGTTGGATTCCCGATCTCCCTAAATAGCTAGCAGGCGTCAGCAAAGAGTAGGGTATTCGCTGTTTCGTTGAGTTTGGACGGCAGATCGTCCGTGAACAAGGATAAAAAGCAAAGAGCCAAGTGCACTACCTTGTGGGAGACCGGAAATGATCAGCTATCAGGTAGTGTTAGGTAGTGTTTTAAGCCTTTGACATTATTATTTCTCGTAAGAATGATGGGGCATGTGCATGGCATATTTTACACCTTTGCATATATAAAACATAAGGCTCCTTGGCTGAATGGTCAGCGTTGAGGCCTTCATTTCACATGGTCCCGGGTCCGATTCCAGGCAGGGACGGGGATTTTAATCGCGTCTGATTTATTATCCTGGCTGGGAGACTGAGTGTTTATTTTTCTCTCAACACTGTCTTCACATTCAAGCAACACGCCTCACTACCAACCACAAGGGAAACACGCCCTAGTGAGTAAATCCTTCCACATAGGGTTGGCACCAGGAAGGGCGTCCGGTCGTAAGACATGATTAAATCCATATGTGCGATACAGTTCGCACTTGTGACCCTAAGATGTGGGGAAGGCGGAAGAAGAACGAGCAGAAGAAAAATAAAAAGCAGAGGAAGAAGAAGGTATATTATCAGATGTTACAGTTTTCATCTGAGTAAGTGATACCTCATTTAATGGGGTTGCCGGAGTATTTTTAAAGAGACCAATATGGAATTGTTACTAGAAGATAATATTGTTTTTCTGTAGAGACTAAGAAACTGTTTGAATAAGAAATAAAATGAAATGGAATGGCTTATGTATTTTAGTACCGGGAGTGGCCGAGGACAAGTTCGGTTCGCCAGATGCAGTTCTTTTGATTTGACTCCCGTAGGCGACCTGCGCGTCATGATGAGGATAAAACGATGATGAAGACGACACATACACACAGCCGCCGTGCCAGCGAAATTAACCAATTAAGGTTAAAATTCCAGGCCCTGCTGGGAATCGAACCCTGGACCCCTGTGACCAAAGGCCAGCACGCTAACCATTTAGCCATGGAGCCGGACTTTGAATCAGAATTTGAGAGAACACGGCCTTGTGTATTTCCCTAAAATAGTTGTGAATCCTGGGCATTAAGTAACCACAACAAAAAATGGCTCGAAGGTTTCCTGGAGACGAGTTCTGAGCATTAGCTGGACGTACAGGAGATCGAACGAAAGCATCCTTAACGAAAATATATCCATTGGGGTCAACACTTCTGCAATTGTCGCGGTTTTATGTCCGGATGTCCTTCCTGTGGCTAACCCTTCAAAGTGTAATGTGTATATGAAGAGACGAACACAACCATCCAGTCCTCAAACTAGTGCAATTAAACGTGCAGAGTTGAAATCCTTCGTCCTGCTGGAAATCGAACCCAAAGCCCTCTGAAACAAAGCCAGCCTGCGGACCATTCAGCCAAGGAGCTAATCAGTGGATAAGGAAACAGGACGGACTCACAAGCAACGAGTGGTAAGATGCTCCGAAAATGACAGCGAATATAAATCCTGTATACGCCATACCAGACAGAGTTAAAGACGGTAACCACTGCGGGTGATGCGATGAGAGTGAAACTTTGGTACACGTCTTAGGATCTTGGCCATTTGGCGAATGCCTACGGAACACCAGACACCATCACATCCGGTCTTGTTTGGCCGATAAGCTACGTGGTGAAGGGTATCTAGCTCATGAAGTGGTCCACGATGGAACAAGACGAATCGATATGATCGATCACCTTCAAACCCGGGAGCAGAAAATATTTCATTCATGACCTGACAGTCAGATCTGAAGCAGATGCACAACAGCCCGTTGAAGTCAATGAAAGAAAAAGAAGATATATTCACCAAACATTCTATAAGTACAACCTTGAGAACATCAAGATCATAGCACTCGTGCTGAGTGCAAGGGAGACCATTCCTATACTTCTGGTCACTTACTTACGACACTTTCGTACGCAGAATTAGACCACTCTGAGCTTGGGCATACAAACACTGAAAGCCTCGACATTGAGGCATCACCTCTAAGCTCCACCTACTCAATTAAATCAATTAAAGTACTTTATCTACTGCTTGTTTGTTTCCTATACATCATCAATAGAATTATCGTTTTATGTTATTATATATTAAAGCGTTTTTGTTGTGGCGAAGTCAGGCCTCCCGGCCCTTCCTTACCCTTAAACACTTCATTTATATAAATGAGTACCAATTTACAATATAATTTTACAATGTATTAATTTACAATCCCATTTATGTGATTACCCCAATGAAGATCTTGCCTTATATTTATTAACACCTAGTGATCCCCATAAGGAACATTCACCCCATCAACGCAGTAACTAAAAAGGAGAGGACTTTCCCTATTTTTGAAACTCACAACCTGACTTTTAACCCCGTTTTGTCCTCATACCATTGCCTACTGTCAATCTCACAATATTATCGAGGTCATTTTGCACTTGTTAACTATCTTGTAAGTTATTTATTACTCTACACAGAATAACATCATTCTAAAAAAGCCTTATCTCTGATTCCACTTCTTTACTTGTATCATTTATATGTACACTAACTGACAGAGCAAATGCAACACCAAGAAGGAGTGGTCAGAAATTTATGCCAATTGCAGGGTAGACTGACGTCACTGATGTATGCTCATGATGTGAAATGCGCCGCTGTGCTGCGCACGTAGCGAACGATAAATGGGACACGGCGTTGGCGAATGGCCCACTTCGTACCATGATTTCTCAGCCGACAGTCATTGTAGAACGTGTTGTCGTGTGCCACAGGGCACGTGTATAGCTAAGAATACCAGGCCGCCGTCAACGGAGGCATTTCTTGCAGACAGACGACTTTACGAGGGGTATGGTGATCGGGCTGAGAAGGGCAGGTTGGTCGCTTCGTCAAATCGCAACCGATACCCATAGGGATGTGTCCACGGTGCAGCGCCTGTGGCGAAGATGGTTGGCGCAGGGACATGTGGCACGTGCGAGGGGTCCAGGCGCAGCCCGAGTGACGTCAGCACGCGAGGATCGGCGCATCCGCCGCCAAGCGGTGGCAGCCCCGCACGCCACGTCAACCGCCATTCTTCAGCATGTGCAAGACACCCTGGCTGTTCCAATATCGACCAGAACAATAAACATAAATATCAATTATTCGTCCGTGCCGTCTCTGTTTTTTTCTCAACTTTCATCCCTTTCGAACCACTCCTTCTTGGTGTTGCATTTGCTCTGTCAGTCAGTGTATAAAAAACATAAAGGTAAAATAATACTGCCTTGAGGAATTCCCTCTTATTTAATGGTCAGATAAAGCTTCGCCTACTCTAATTGTTTGTGATCTATTTTTTAGAAATACAGCAACCCATTCAATTGCTCTTTTGTCTAGTCCAATTGCACTCATTTTTGCCAGTAGTCTCCCATGATCCACCCTATTAAATGCCTTAGACAGGTCAATCGCGATACAGTCCGTTTGGCCTCCTGAAACCTAGATAGCTGCTATACCTTGCTGGAATCCAACAAGTTGAGCTTCAGTAAAATAAACTTTCCTAAACCCGAACTGCCTTCTATCGAACCAGTTATTAATTTTGCAAACATGTCTAATATAATCAGAAAGAATGCATTTCCAAAACTTACATGCAATGCATGTCCGAGTGGCATGTAATTTTCAGCTTTGTTTCTGCCACCCTTTTCTCTACATACAGGGGGTACTATAGCAGCTCTTCATTAATTTGGTTGAGCTTCTTCATGCAAACAATATCAAATAACGGTGTAAAAAATGAAATTACCTAATTTAAACATATTAAGACTTTACATAAAGTATCACTAAACTAATGTATCACTAAATAAACTAACTAAAGTAAGTAAGGTATAACTAAACTGGAACACGTAACAATAGACAACCATATTCACTCTCATTCATGCATCCCATTCACAATCAATAAAAACAAGATATACTTATAAGATGACGCTGACGGAGGATTTTAATCTCAAGTTTAGCTTCTCTGATGTCATTGGGGAGTTCATTCCTCCAGCTCGTGGCGGTGATCGTGAACGATCCCTTGTAGGTTGCGGTCCGATGTTCAGTCTGACCGGGTACTGAACAGTTGTAGTGAACTAAGGTAGCGAAATCTGGTGGATAGGTAAGGAGGAGTGTTTTCAGAAAGCATTTGATACAGCAAAGTAGTTGCATGTAGTCTACGTCTGTCATTCAGCCGTAACCAAGATAACTGTCTACAGTATGTACATTTCAAATAACAGTGGTCCAAGTACAGACCCTTGGGGGACGGCGAGGTGATTTGTCAAGCCACTCAGATCTGTTATTGTTTACTGTGAGACACTGACGGCGATTGTTGAGGTACGAACTGAAGACGTTTATTGCCGTATTGCTGACATTTAATAATGTATTCTCTATTGTATTTAGATTTGGTACTAATTTTTTATTGTATGATACAATTCGTCTGCTGTTTAGTAACCTCAGTCATTTGAGGAAGAATAAATATTATTATTACTATTATTATTATTATTATTGTTATTATTCATCCTACTGAAATCAGAGACAACGTTATGATTCAGGATAGATTATCTGAAAGGAAACTCTTTCCTGTGATGCCTACCTATTTACAGAATTTATAATGCGTAAACTTTCTATCTTTAGTTATATTCTAACAGAGTTCATGAGCCCATTTTAAAGTGCTTGTGTGTTCTTGGTCAAACGCGCTAGGCTAACCTTGCGAAGTAATGAATAACACATCTACCAGCTGTTGCATGGAGATAGTTATTTATGATCGATCAATCAACGCCCAAGAAAGCCACGCAGTACGGGCGAACGCTCCTCAAGCGAGAAGTAGTTCACAGTTCTGAATTACAAAACAGGAAAAACTGTGAATATTTTAATATATTGAGGCTAGAAATCAGAGTCATTTGAATAGCTCAAGGGATATCAGAAAAGCTTACCTTCTTTTTTACTTTGTTCTACCCCAGGTTGTTTGTCCTGGTGCACGTACCTTGAACTAGTTTGATGAGAATTAAGAGCGGGCAGTGAGAACTGCTCAAGAAAAATGAATGGAGTGAACAGAAGGATGAAATAAATCATGATCGTTTACTTATTATTGATTTTTATTTACATTGGTGTCCACTATTTTGAAAAGTTGACTTTACCGAGCTACGCAGTTTGAGTCATATAAGAATAGAATACTCTCATCCCATAATTCCAAATCGCCTGGAACTGGAGAGAGATTAATCATTTATTGCATTTCATATTATTTCTGATACATGAATCCTTTATTATTACATTTCAATTTATCAACTACTGCCTTAAAGTTACACCTAATTACTACGTATTTCCACCTAATCTCTAAATTGTAGATTTTAAAATATTTATTCATGTCCTAGACAGTAACAGTGTTTCATTGTCTAGGACATAAATCGGCAATCTTTTCTAATTATTTTAAAAATGAGGTTCCGCCTTGGGGGCGACAAGAAAAATCCCATACTTAAAAGCCTAAAAGCTTATTTAATATGATGGTCTCGCTTAATGAAAAAACAATTGAAATTGAAATTGAAATTAGCATAAAGATTAAAACTCAACAAAATGGTCTCTTCTTTTACGATAATATGTGAGAAAGGAGGGTATTCTTGCATTTGATGATAGCTTGTTTGGTGTGGTAAACATGGACTGTTGAGATTTCAACTTGGTTTTCAAATCACTAACTTTTCTTTTTCTTATTTCTGAATCCGCAGGTAAACTATCGTTAAAAGATCAATGAACTGCATCAATGTGCCTCTTGGGTAAAGATGCACTGGCGTTACAAGGTAAACACACGCATTTACATCTACGAAACAGAAATGCTGCTCCCGTTCATATATTAGAAGAATAAGTTATCTGAGCTCTCTGTCTCTTGATATTACTCACTCTGCATTCTACAGACTGCACTATCCGCCATAACTAAAATACTGGCAATCGCGTGCCGGAAATATGCTATCGTAAGACAGTCGTGCCAACCCCGTATCTACCCCATCACTCTAGAGCAGAATCACGGCCTTCCTGTTTGTTTTGATAGAACACTTGAGATAGTACTATAAAGAGGTTTCAAATTGGTTAGCCAATGAGGACTGCTTGATAAATAAATTAAATTTGAAATAATTAATATTTATCAAAGGAAATTAATGCACAAATTGTACAGAATTACAAATTTTAAGGCGGGTGACAAATAACTTGCCAAAGGGCGCCATGGTGCTCGCGATTACCGCGTTGCCGACCTCTGGTCTAGGACAACATATATCTTTCCCTTATTATTGACTGGCGCGAGTATTTGTTTTGTTACGAATACGAACAGATTTCTCCTTAGCCTAGAATAGACATTATCTGAGTGAATGGACGGATGACAGCATACCTGAATGAGCTGCTCGTGCATGCATGAATAAACACTCTTTTCTCCCAATCACGGAGAGCCACCAACCGGGGAGGGAGCATCCATACTTAAATTGGTGATTGGATGAATTGAAGGCTCTCAGGCTACATCTACGTAGCCCCAGCAGATAAGGTGAGAACATTCAAGTATGGATGGATGAATGATGAATGAGTTCATGAGTGAAAAAATGACTGAGCTGAATTAAACGTCTCTCTCACCCAGTCACGGATAAGCACCAACTATGTATATGTAACTATCAGCGTGACTTCTGAAGATAGTAGGTTCGAACCGCAATGTCGACAGCCGTAAAGATGGCTTTCGGTGGTTTCCCATTTTCACACAAGACAGATGCCGGGGCTGTAACTTAATTAAGGTCATGGTCGCTTCCTTCCCGCTCCTAACCCTTTCCTGTTTCATTGTTCCCATAAGACCTATCTCTGTCGGTGCGACGTAAAGCAAGTTATATTTAAAATAGATACTTATATAATTTTGTTATCCTTTATTATGTTATTACAGTAAATTTAGGATTTTCGTGTCCTGCTCATCTGGAATGAGGATTTTTCTGTGCGTAGTTCTTAAAGCCTGTGTTTCCAAATTGGCTCCAAAGTTAGGGGAGAAGGCTGTGACTTGGACACATTTTTAAAATCGTGGGTAATGATTACAATAATCACGACAGCAACCCTTTCATTTAATTTAAAGGACATATGACGTTTTGTTTTTAAAAATATAAAAGCAGAAGACCTATTTCGTAATTCTTTGTTTATTTTTGTTATTCAGTTTGCTTTACGTCACACCGACACCGATAGATCTTATGGCGACGATGGGATAGGAGAGGGTTATGAGTGAGAAGGAAGCGACCGTAAATTTAATTAGGGTACAACCCCAGCATTTGCCTGGTGTGAAAATGGGAGACCACTGGAAACCATCTTGCGAACTTCCGACAGTGGTGTTCGAACTCACAATCTCCCGAATGCAAACTTATAGTTGAGCGACCCTAACAGTACGGCCAACTCACTCGGTCTATTTTATAAAAGTAAGCAATAGGCTCAAGGCACTGTGCAATGCGGTCATGAACCTCGGACACTTCAGCACTGTACCTTGAGTCAGTTATATCTCTTAGCAAAGAATAGTGAATTACCATCATTACTTGAGGTGTAATCTTCTGGAGACTCTTTCTTATTGTGTTATTTCCCTTTGGTATAAAACAATGTCTACATGCAGGCTGAATATTCATTTTCTTCTTCATTCACCTGTGCTCTGACAGTGGTTCTATCGAGAGAGACAAATCCTGAGGTGCTACGCGTTAATATGTAATGCTGGAACGGGACATTATGGGTAACATAAAAGAATCATGTTGGGTGAAAGCAACAATTATTATAAGAAATAATCCAGAATATCCAAAGGCAAAGTTGCGTGGTATACTCTCCATTTTACACAGCTGTAATTTTCGAGATTTTCTATATTACTTCACATGCAACGGGTGACGGCCTATTGTCTTAGATACTGTATATAATAACATGGAACATAAAAACCGAAGAAATCTTAGTCCTCTGACTGCAATGAAACTATAGATTTCATTACATAGAGCAACAATATTTTCTCAGAAATCTTTATTTTCAGACGAATTGGACAACTTAAATTCTGGCCGAACAGTTAAAAAACCTACTACCACATAGGTTGCTTCACTTGCACACAATCCTTGATAACAACAACGGATTGATAAAGGTGGGCGAAAGTTTGCAACGAGCAAACATTACTTAATCTCAAAAATATCAAATTATTCCTGCACCCAAGTGCCATCTGATTTCGTTTATTGCTCAGTCTGTATGTCTTATGCATGGATATCCCCGGATATTACACACATCTCTACGGTTTCAATTGTACTGGATTCCAACCAGGAAATCATTAAGCAAGAATATATGTCATTTACGCACTACATTCTTTAAGATGAAGTCATTCTCAGCTAAACAACTCCGGCTCTCCCGTTTTTAACTGTGATATACACAACGCAAGACACTTCATGATACGTCAAGCTGGTCTACGAAGCCATTAATAAACGGTTCTCAAGCACTGTTTCTGTGATTAGTGATGAAAGCCATTCCCAACGCGCTCGTGACTGATCTGACGAACAGTGCGTCAAATTAAAATGCTTGCATGCGATAGCTGAGGCCATACGATCATTATTATTTAGCACTTTGGATATCTATCGCCAGAAGATGAAGATTTTAGTGTATTTTCAATTATAATGCTAGGATCTTCAAGGTCTCGAGGAACACATTGAATGAGTTAGAACCATTATTCAAGAAAGAGGAATTTTCTTAAGCTTTTAATAAATACATTTCTTGCCGAAATCGAAGCCTGTTTGAACTCACGACCATTAGCTCCTTTGAATGATCATCGTGATGACGTTCAAATCCTAACCCCACGTTATTTACTAATTAGAACATCCCTAAAGGCTGCTCCGGATCAGAACCGATTGGACGTCAACTCCGATCATCTAAGTCGTAGGCAGGTAGTTCAAAAATTGTTCAACGTCTCTAGAAAATTTGGTCAAGAGATTATCTACATTTACTTCAGCAGAGGGAAAAGTGGAAGTCTCAGAGTCCCAACATCAACTCAGTGATATAGTAATGTTCAAGGATGATGACTCATCTCCCTTAAGTTTGTGAATGTGTGCAATAAATTATCTGCACCCTCGACGGAATAAGTCGAGTAGAGTCGTTGAAAGCACCCAATGGCTCACTTAAAATGTAAATAACTAAAATGTGTGCTTTTCCAAAGTAGCAGTAATTGTATTGGTTAATTTTCTAATTCATGGTGGGCGGTATGTTTAGATTTAATTCAAGCAGAAGTTGTGTTAAGTTGAATATAGATTATTATGATATTTAATTTGTTGTTCTGCGGTAGCTTAGAAATAATGTGATGTGCTACATTAAATTATATGAAAATAGCAAGTAGTTCTTTTATTAATTAAGAAGATACAGTCCACTACCTTAAAATATGTACAATAAGTACTGAGTCAAAGAACACTTATAAATTCTGTGAATCTAACTTTATACCACCTCTCTACTGACGGCAGAGGGACACCGTGTAAGCAGGGTATACGGAAAGTACCGTGACTAACTGGTGAATTAAATAGTATTAAAATATGGAGAAGATATGAGTCTGACGCAACAACTGCCTGTTCTTCAGGATGATAGTAATATCGCACGTCGGCTATGCAAGGATTAGCATTTGATTTCACTAGTGTCGTTGCTAAGATACTGACTCGACGCTCCTTCATTATATTACAGTACTATAGCTTACTGGGCGCTCGACCTAATAACACGGGATTTAATTGCACTACGGAATAAAAGAAGAAGATTTTAGTACAAGTTGAATCTGAATTGTGGATATTGAGAAGAGGGGAGAAATATTAAATATTAAGACTTTTGTAAGAGGTACCTCGTACCTCTTCTGTTTAAGTGAGAAATCTATATATATTATACAGGGTGGGACGTTAGTCGCGTTACCCCCTTTGTTTCATAAAAATGCGCAACAATCTTGACAATGCCAGAAAGAGTTACCTGCACCTGTTCGAGGTAGAATGGTTGTTTCTCGCGGCGATCGACACAAGTTTATAATCTATTGAACAGCGTTTACTTACCGCAGTGTGGGTGTAAGAAAGATGATAGTATTATGATGGTGGACATTAGTAATCGTTTCCACTAAAGGTTTGGGGTTTCGCCGTCCCCAAAATTATTACTATGGGAAAAGCGTAGGTTTGAAAGAGTGAGTGCAAACGATCAAGCGCGAAATGAAAGATCCATATTGAGAAGGGAGTCGTGCGTCAACGTGCAGACATCCGAAGAGCAGTCGGCTCTTAAATCAACAAGCAAGTGCTTAACTGAAATCGGCATGCCTCGGACAACAATGCGATGACTTATGAAGGAGTTGGGCCTAAAACCATTTTGACCACGACTTGTTAACGAACTGAGTGATGCTGATTTATGAAAGCTCGAAGCGATGATTGTGGTTCCCCTCTACTAAGATTCCGTTCGGAATGTGACTGCAATGACGTCTTGTTCACAGCTGACTGCGCAATTTATTGTAGGGCAAGACGTTGTGACGTTGTGTATTTAACTATGGCCGATCCTTATTTCTCGCAGGAGTTGGGGAAGAATCCACCACATGTTACTATTTGGACTGGTGTTACTGCGGACTGCATTTTTGGACCTTATTTGTTTTCCAACGGCCCTGTTAATTCCTGTTAATGGGCTGTCATACGAAGAGATACTTCGACAATGTTTCTGTCCGCAGCTCATTGAAGCTGGAATCGCAGGTACCTTAATCCTGCAACAAGATGGAGGATGCAAGAATGTGACAAAACCGTGCAATGACACGTGCAATCCAGATCTGTCAAAACGTTTCTTACTGGAATAGATTGTTATGGCGTAGTGTTTTTTCTTTACATGTATGTAATGGCAAGTTAGGCAACCTGCGTAGTTAGATAGTGCTGCAGGTTGGCCTATGGTTGCCTTTCATTTTTAATCGTTTAGCTTCGCCGATGTTTTTATGTAAAGATATTACCCCTTAACTATTTGCAACCCGCTAAGTACATATAAGTTGCGGGATTGGGACAAACCGACTCCTGTAATAATAATTATTGGAGGGGTCATTTTTGTGTGTTAGTGAGGTTTACTCCTGTAACATGTGCAATCCGCTGAGTAGAATTGTAATGCAAACTGGCGCGAGCCTTCGACTGTGATAATAAGATTTTTTTTCTTTTGTATTACGCTATTTTGCTAGGAAGGAGAGTAGTAGTTTACTTTATAGTATTTATAGATGAATACATCTAACGATATGTAAAAACGATTATAAGTTTTGAAAATTAGAATTTGTTATTAGAACTAAAATTGATAGGTTACAATAAGCGTAGAGAGAGAGGTATTTACAATGATGTACACTATACAGGTTGAGGTTGCAGGTTGTTTGTAAGTATGTACAGTTTGTTGTTATTAGCAGTGTTTGCTTCTGGTGTGGATGGAGTTTTCACTAATTTGGTTTTGGGATTTCGGGCGCTTTTTAAAAACTGTAATAAACCCGGCCTCATCCATCTTGCAGATTTCTTTAATGAAGAGACTGGTTTTCCCAAAGGTAGAATGATAAGATTATTTCGTGCTTTTTATTATTTCGTCTCGCATATTTGATACTTTGGGCTGGTGTCGTATGTCAGTGTTGCGTACGTGCTATGGTATGAGGGCGAATCAAAAAGTAAGTTACACTTCCAAGTTCTGGTTATTTATGAAACATCTAGACATAGGCAATACGGCTATGGCAACATACAATGTAAGTTCACTTTTCTACGTAGTCCCCAAGAGACTGTAAATATTTCTCGGAACGGTCAAGCAACGTTTCGATTCCGGATGTGTAGAAATCACCCCCAGAGCTATGTAACCACATGAAGACAATTGCTTTCGCTTCCTCATCGTTTCGGAATCGTCACCCACCGAGATACTTATTCAGTTTACCGAACACGTAATAATCACATGGAACTAAGTCTGGACTGTATGGCGGATATTGCCATACCTCCGCTGCAGCACTTCGGACTTTTGGCGAGCCGTGGGAGTTGTTGCGTTATCGTGAAAGCAGCTGTCTCCAGGTAGTTACATAGCGCCGGGGGTGATTTCTACACATCCGGAATCGAAACATTGATTGACCGTTCCGAAAAATGTTTAGAGTACGTTTACAGTTCGTTGAACTTTTTTTTTTTTTGCTAGTTGCTTTACGTCGCGCCGACACAGATAGGTCTTATGGCGACGATGGGACAGGGAAGGGCTGGGAGTGGGAAGGAAGCGGCCGTGGCCTTAATTAAGGTACAGCCCCAGCATTTGCCTGGTGTGAGAATGGGAAACCACGGAAAACCATTTTCAGGGCTGCCGACAGTGGGGTTCGAACCTACTATCTCCCGAATACTGGATACTGGCCGCACTTAAGCGACTGCAGCTATCGAGCTCGGTAGTTCGTTGAACATGATTCTTAGTACTTCATTCTCGTATATTAGGGGTCGTTTGATATAGCAGTATTTAACTGTGCCCCATGCGGGGGCGGCTTATATTATAATCTTAATTAATACCTGTTGATGGTTTTATTTCTTTAAATTATTGACATTCTGGATATTCTGGATACATGATATTGAATACACAACATGCCATTTTTTCTATTATTGTCTTCTAATATTGGACAGTATATGCTTGAAGTTGCCTTTCCATCTTTGTCAAGAATCTAATTGATGTGGCTGTGGAATTTTAACATTTTATCGAGTATTAGGCTACACCTAGGTATTTGGCCTCCTTTGATAACAGGAAGGGGCCCTAACTTATCCACTTCAGATAACGCTTTGTGGAGTTACATTACGGAAAAGTCAGGCAGAAAAAGTACAGGCTGCTATGAGAGAAACGTTTGGATCTTTCACGGAAGGTTTTTTCTACAAAATCTCTCATCGATCATGGTGTTGAATTAAGTTATATTGCTATAATGCTTGTGATCATACTGGTATTCTGGACACATGATATTGAATACACAACATACCATTTTTTCTATCATTACAGTGTAAAATCTAATAAAATGTCGAGGGGGTAACGTAGCTTACATTCTGTAAAGGGTATGTCTGTGACTCTGCTGGAATAGAAAGGAGTTCTTGAGAGCTATGCCAAGAAGTCAGCATCAAAAATAAGCACACTCTGTGTTTCATCCGGTGTGTCTATAACGCAGTTGCTATGGAGCAATCCTGTCAGCTCGAAGATCCATAATCATGTCTTTTCCAAGGTGAAGATATTTTCTTCTGTTGATGCTCTCAATACGATTTTATGCCACGCGCAGATTTAGCAACACCTCCTCGCAAAGCCCATTTGAATTCGCCCGCGAAGCGATCTGATTGGCTGACTTCAGTAACTGATAAAATGATCACGGCGCGAGTTATCATTTTATTTTCAAATTATATATCAGTATGACCAACCCTTTAACGCTCATATACCCGGTTCACGTTGTATCTGACCACACTGTGTACAAAAAAGCTCAGAATAAAGTATACTTCTTGCCTTGGACTAATAAAATTTGTACGAAATATGGCCATAGAATAAATTGAGACATACTTTTTTTATTGAAACTTAATGTTAAAATATGTTATGTTGCTAGATTTCGACTTAATAATTACACGTTAAAAACGTTGGAGTATGTTACTATGTTGTCTGACGTGTCACAAAAGTAATTTTCCCTTGTCACCTAGTGTCACGCGTGCAATAGGTTCGCCATCCCTGCTTCTAGAACGTCCTCGTCTTCTCGTTGGTTCCTCGATGACAAGAACACTCTCTTAGACGGTCCGTACCAGCGTAACTGCCTCTCCTCCAGTTTCTCACTGATAGGGGCAGTATAAAATGATCCTCGCACGTACTCATTGCAGACAGAGTGACACCCGCTGACCATCGCAGCATCCGCATCTCAGTGACGTGCATTCGCTGATCGTGCTTCTTCTACCTTGCCCAACATTCAGAGCTTTAAATGAGGGTAGGACTGATGGTAGTCCTATATATATTGCCTTTCAGCTTTATGGGTATCTGCCTGTCACACAAGACGCCTGTCAGCAAACGCCATTTCGTCCATCCAACATTAATGCGGGGCATCACATCGGATCGTGGTATCGATGGCAATAACAGAGCCGAGGTACTTGAATTTGTCCCTCATTACCAGTGGCTCACCCGCTAGGAGGACTGTATTAGGGGGACCTTCAGCTTATGGCTTTGCGAAGTTACAGGCGTACCAATTGGGGACTCTAATTTTGAGAGGATGGGTTTGCATCCATGGAGCCTCTAGCTGAGCATGCCACAATCTACACGACCTCCTCTGGTAAGCTTTTTTCTCTTCCTACCCCAGGGTATTAGCCTTCCGATGCTGCAACTTCTATAATTTCCACGTCTTTCGTGGCCTTTGTCCTTGTGTTGTCGATTTCTGAATTCTTCTAAATGTTCGTATTCTTCTATTTTCTCCTTAAGTAATGAGGATTATTTCACTTTAAAAATCCCATCACCACAAACTCTTAACACATTACCAAGAAACAGAAATGTACTGAGTGACTCAATAGTTGCTAAGATCTTGAACACTAAAATGTGTCTTCAAAAACACGTAGTATGAATATAAACGTTAACAGGTGTGAAATAAGCCCCAAAGTTAATATAACTGAAAATTTAGAGGTCATAAATGCGTAAGAATGTGGCTTGACTAAAAGAGAGAAAAGAGAATTACATATTACTTTCGTATGATAAATTGATATAAATAATATTCCTATTATGGGAATTTGATAGTAATAATTATTGTTACGTGAAGATGCGTATTTCTGAACACAGTCGCACGTTCTGTTGGGTTATCTAAACGAACGCTTTTCAAGTTCTTATCTTCTCAAAAACTTTCTCCTCTCCCTTATTCTTACACGAGTAAAGCCTCCAGAAGTAGTGAATAAATTATTGTTGCATAAGCAAATGGCAAGGTTGTTCTTGAGTACCGTCAAAACAGAACTGGCCATCCGTCCGTCCGTCCGTGTCCGTCCATCCATCCACCCACCCATCCACCCATCCACCCACCCACCCACCCACCCACCCACCCACCCATCCATCCATCCATCCATCCATCCATCCATCCATCCATCCATCCATCCATCCATCCATCCATCCATCCATCCATCCATCCATCCATCCATCCATCCATCCATCCATCCATCCATCCATCCATCCATCCATCCATCCATCCATCCATCCATCCATCCATCCATCCATCCATCCATCCATCCATCCATCCATCCATCCATCCATCCATCCATCCATCCATCCATCCATCCATCCATCCATCCATCCATCCATCCATCCATCCATCCATCCATCCATCCATCCATCCATCCATCCATCCATCCATCCATCCATCCATCCATCCATCCATCCATCCATCCATCCATCCATCCATCCATCCATCCATCCATCCATCCATCCATCCATCCATCCATCCATCCATCCATCCATCCATCCATCCATCCATCCATCCATCCATCCATCCATCCATCCATCCATCCATCCATCCATCCATCCATCCATCCATCCATCCATCCATCCATCCATCCATCCATCCATCCATCCATCCATCCATCCATCCATCCATCCATCCATCCATCCATCCATCCATCCATCCATCCATCCATCCATCCATCCATCCATCCATCCATCCATCCATCCATCCATCCATCCATCCATCCATCCATCCATCCATCCATCCATCCATCCATCCATCCATCCATCCATCCATCCATCCATCCATCCATCCATCCATCCATCCATCCATCCATCCATCCATCCATCCATCCATCCATCCATCCATCCATCCATCCATCCATCCATCCATCCATCCATCCATCCATCCATCCATCCATCCATCCATCCATCCATCCATCCATCCATCCATCCATCCATCCATCCATCCATCCATCCATCCATCCATCCATCCATCCATCCATCCATCCATCCATCCATCCATCCATCCATCCATCCATCCATCCATCCATCCATCCATCCATCCATCCATCCATCCATCCATCCATCCATCCATCCATCCATCCATCCATCCATCCATCCATCCATCCATCCATCCATCCATCCATCCATCCATCCATCCATCCATCCATCCATCCATCCATCCATCCATCCATCCATCCATCCATCCATCCATCCATCCATCCATCCATCCATCCATCCATCCATCCATCCATCCATCCATCCATCCATCCATCCATCCATCCATCCATCCATCCATCCATCCATCCATCCATCCATCCATCCATCCATCCATCCATCCATCCATCCATCCATCCATCCATCCATCCATCCATCCATCCATCCATCCATCCATCCATCCATCCATCCATCCATCCATCCATCCATCCATCCATCCATCCATCCATCCATCCATCCATCCATCCATCCATCCATCCATCCATCCATCCATCCATCCATCCATCCATCCATCCATCCATCCATCCATCCATCCATCCATCCATCCATCCATCCATCCATCCATCCATCCATCCATCCATCCATCCATCCATCCATCCATCCATCCATCCATCCATCCATCCATCCATCCATCCATCCATCCATCCATCCATCCATCCATCCATCCATCCATCCATCCATCCATCCATCCATCCATCCATCCATCCATCCATCCATCCATCCATCCATCCATCCATCCATCCATCCATCCATCCATCCATCCATCCATCCATCCATCCATCCATCCATCCATCCATCCATCCATCCATCCATCCATCCATCCATCCATCCATCCATCCATCCATCCATCCATCCATCCATCCATCCATCCATCCATCCATCCATCCATCCATCCATCCATCCATCCATCCATCCATCCATCCATCCATCCATCCATCCATCCATCCATCCATCCATCCATCCATCCATCCATCCATCCATCCATCCATCCATCCATCCATCCATCCATCCATCCATCCATCCATCCATCCATCCATCCATCCATCCATCCATCCATCCATCCATCCATCCATCCATCCATCCATCCATCCATCCATCCATCCATCCATCCATCCATCCATCCATCCATCCATCCATCCATCCATCCATCCATCCATCCATCCATCCATCCATCCATCCATCCATCCATCCATCCATCCATCCATCCATCCATCCATCCATCCATCCATCCATCCATCCATCCATCCATCCATCCATCCATCCATCCATCCATCCATCCATCCATCCATCCATCCATCCATCCATCCATCCATCCATCCATCCATCCATCCATCCATCCATCCATGAATGTGAACGTCTTGGGGGCACTACCTAGGCATTGATTCCACTGTAGCTGAGCTTCACACCGTGTCTTCTTTTGCGATGAAGATGGGCGAATGAAAAGAAGAAACGTATATTATTTATTGTTCAGAACTTAATTATCAGGCAATTGGAAGTGCTGTATTCGTTCCTGACACCTCTTGTTTCCGTTTTGTTCCCTTCTCTTTGAACTCCTTAATTTCCGCGTCGTTTCATAAAAATTTTAGTATTTCGTTACTTTGTGTAACTCGTAACATTTAATTCTATTTTGTGTTTGTTTCTGTGTTCACCAGCCAGAGCTTAATATTTTTATAACTAGAAGATTTTTTGCCTGTTTAGTAAGTAGGGATTTTTTCAAGATGTGTGTTTTTTATTATTAATGGTGAACTTGAAATTATGAAAAAACTCTATTTAGTTTTTCAAACTTTTGATCACCTTATGTCCCTCAGATATGTAAGTAAATTATCTAAATACTTATATGCCTATGTTAGATAAATTTTGCTGAGTAACACTGTGTGCTGCATGTGCAACGTTTCTATATATAAGCGTGTTTAAATTTGTTTAAATTAAATGTGCAAAGCATAAGTGAATGGCCTGGCATTTAGAGTTAAAAAATTCCCGATAAACAATGATTAGGGAATATGCAACCTGGTCAACAGCTCTGAATGCATATCAGTGGTAAATGCAAAAAATATGTAAACGAACAACGGCCATGTTTTTACATATATAATATTTTTTTAAATTTCCATCGCAAAACAAAGTTGATTTACATTATGAATGGTTCTCTGTTATCAAAAATTTTGGTCTGTGTCTTGAGGTGCGATCCGTGGAATGTGAACTTGTGAAACGGAGAGTTTTCTCGTTGCACTTCGTGTTCCTTGTTGCATTGTATCACATTACAGTGATTTGAATCACTCTCGATATATGTCATTTCCATTAGGACGGAGTTGCCCCTTACAAAATGAGGCGGTGAAAGTCCTCAATGAAGTCGGTGGGGACACACTGGCAAGATCTTCTTGTTAGTCAGTTTTGGAAGAATGGACCCAAATAGCGGCACAACTTGTCAATGGCATATTAAATATATCAGAAGGCGAGCAGATTGTCTCCCGAAACAATAACTTAACTAATCCAGAAAGAAGTCCGCTTTTCTTGCTAGATACCAGCACATCAAAATTATCAAATTGCTAGGTAACACCAATTCAAAGAGTGCAACTCGGTAGATGAAGCCAAACGAATTTATTATCATAATCTTCATATATATCCTGTGACTTGCCTAAGTATTGTCATGTGAATACTGAGCGTTTTTACTTGATCAATTTATATGCACATAATTACGAATTGGTTGGGGTTGCATAATCGGTCAGTAAATCGATTGATGTTGTTTACACAATTTTCCCACTTATTGCAGTTTTTAAATATTTCCCCGCCCCCCCCCCAAAATGAGCCCTGTTGATGTTTCATTATAACGCCACATAATCGTTTCAAGAGAATTAGCATACAAAAATCGTTGTTTGTGAAACTAACGTAATGTAAAACATTTTGTTTATTTCAAATAGCCTTTTATAAAATTACACCAAAGTGTTTAATGTTCCAATAACATTATTTAAAGGACACAATTTCAACGTAATTGGAAGTTTTTACTACATTTATACTAATAATAAGAGATCTAAAGCTCGATGTAAATTCATATAATAGACAGCTTTTGTGTCACTCATCCTGTTGAGGTTAATTATGTTTATATAATTGCATCGCTTTAGTTTAACTAATATCCGCCGCAGGAATAAGCATCATCGCTCAGTGAAAGCACAAGGAGAGAATAGAATAGTGTTCACCACGTATAGAATTTAATAAATTTGGTGTTAATGATATACTGTGCTGAAAGCCAGAAGTCTAATATTTTTAAGTTTGAAAAATTTACAGGCTAAAGAGATGTCAGTAGGAAAGAAGACTGACAGGCTTGAATGTCAGGTAAAGAATATGAAACCCGAATAAGTGGATCATTTCAAGTACTTGGGATATTTAATCTCTCAAGAGGGAAGAATACTGAGAAAATTTTAATCAAGGAGCAATAGAGCTAATGAAGTAAAAGAGCATGCAGTTTAAATAGATAATATTCTTCAAGAAAAAAAGAGAGTTTTCGGACGAAACTACATTCAGATTACTCTGTTTTTAAGACTGACTTTGTTGTAAGGGAGTGAAAACTGTGTGGACTCGGAATATGTCATCCGCGACAGACTTCAAAGTAGCGAGTATGATTGTTGCTCCAAATAGGAGGGGACAATGTCAACAGAATATTAGGAATGAGGAGAAAAATTCTAAGTTAGGAATAAAGGCGATGGTTGAACCTGTACTTATTAATCTGTGACAAAAGCTATATACACTGTCTGACAAAAATCTTCAAGCATCCAGAAGGGGAGGAGGAAAGGAAATGAATCGTCATGCATTGAGAGGGAATGTGATGTTATTTCAGTGATTACAGAATCGAGTCAAATTTACATCGGGCGAGTTGGCCGTGCGTTTAGAGGCGCGGCTGTGAGCTTGCATTCGAAAGATAGTGGGTTCGAATCCCATTGCCCAGACGATGGTTTCCGTGGCTGTACCTTAATGCCACGGCCGCTTCCTTCATACTTGTAGGCCTTTCCTATCCCATCGTAGCCATAAGACATATCTGTGTCGGTGTGACGTAAAGCCACTAGCAAAAAAATTTACGAAGAACCCCCTGTGAGTGGGGATGCAGACGAAGAATACACCCACGGTATTCCCCCGCCTCCCGTAAGAGGCGAATAAAAGGGGCTACCAAGGGATGATTGTATTAGAACCATGAAACTACTGGTGAAGAGTACCACTACGCGGGGAATTCCATGGGTCGCTTATACTTGCGCGTAGTACCACTGTGATAGGTACCAAATAGGTTTGTGTTTAGTAGTACGCAGGAGCACCGTGCGATCAGCCCTCCACTTAGAGTGCATTGTCGGCTTTTACAGTACCTGTGATTAGTACCACTATCTGAGGAACACCACGGGAGAGTACGAGTCCCTATGGTTAGTACACTTATATGATCACTATAGGTTTGCGTTGCCTGTAAATGGCGCCGCAATGTGCGAAACTCCATATGTCTCTATTACATGTGCGAATTTCATTACTTGTGAGTAGTACCATAATGTATGGAATACCGCGAATTTACGCTTTTGATTAGTATCACACCATGACAAATACCATGGTTTTATTTTCCTAGCGATAAGTACCATTATGAGGGGCTGATGACCTGGACTTTGGACCCGTTTCGACTACAAGCATAATCGATTCAACATCGTGCTATAGAAGCAGTCCCGTGGTCAGTAATACTTGTTTTACGTCAGTTTCTGTGAATTTGAGGCACTGCGGATCGGATCCACTGATTGTATTAAATTCGTATCCATCCATTCATTCTTCGTCCTCAATTTTTGAATTCTGGTCAGTGGAGAATATTGGACTTTTAATTTGTCCTTACATTTCCTCTCATTTCGTAACATTAGGGGCCGATGACCTAGATGTAAGGCCCCTTTAAACAACAAGCATCATCATCAACCTACGAAGAACTTGGCAGTATGAGCCCACATATCAAGATGAAGTCGCACCCTCTCTGGTCTGGATCCTTAGGTAAGCTGGTCCAATACTGTTGTAACTGGTTCTTGATATTCCGGATACTTTAACTGGGACCGAGTTCACGTCCAATCTAGTCCCACGCGTGTTCTGTCGGGGACAGATCTGGGGATATTGCTGGTCACGGGAGTACCTCAACATCACGTAGATATTTCATAGAGATGTGTCAAGCATCGTTCTGTTGAAAAATGGGACCACGATGCTGTCGCATGAGAGGTAACACTTGAGGACATAGAATATCCGTGACGTATCGCTGTTACTGTCAGAGTTCTCTCAATCACAACCAACCGTGACTTGAACTCATACCCGTTGGCTCCGTACACGATGACGCCAGGAGTAAGACCACTGTGCCTCTCCAAAGCATTGTACGAATGGGACCTTTCCAGCTTGCCGCCATACTCGCAGACGATGGTCATCCGGAGTAGTGCAGAACCGTGATTCATCTCTGAATACAATATGGCTCTATTCATCAGCAGATCATACTCCCCGATCATGGTGGTGTTAACGGCAGTCTACTCATGGAACGGCAATTCCCTAATGCGGCGGCTGCTCGTCTCCGGCCAATGGCGCGAGTTGACATTGAATGTTGCAGGGATTCCACTACTTGTTCTCGGATGGCAGGCGCAGATGTGAAGGGGTTACGATGTGATTGGTGCACAATCCGGTGATTCTCTCTTGTGGTAATCAACCGTGATCGACCGCAATCTTGTCGACGAGTATGCCTGCTCTTACGTCCCCATGCAGTCCAACATCGGGCCACTGTGACATCCGAGAGTCTCACAAATCTGGATGTACCGAGCTCGATAGCTGCAGTCGCTTAAGTGCGGCCAGTGTCTAGTATTCGGGAGATAGTGGGTTCGAACCCCACTGTCAGCAGACCTGAGGATGGTTTTCTGTGGTTACCCATTTTCACACCAGTCAAATGCTGGGGCTGTACCTTAATTAAGGCCACGGCCGCTTCCTTCCCACTCCTAGCCCTTTCCTGTCCCATCGTCGCCATAAGACCTATCTGTGTCGGTGCGACGTAAAGCAACTTGTAACAAATCTGGATGTTGCACGATTCGAGCAGTCTCCCAAATGCAGGCACAAAATGAGGCCCCTTTCAAACTCTATCAGGTGCTGATAACGCTACCTGACACGGGAAAGCAGCAACTCCGTCTCCTTCACTATGATCACTCAACATCTGATGCTGTTCACACCCTTCATATACTCTACCAGTCCTGGTAACAAGACTAAACACGAAAGACACTAATGCACACGTTTTGCCTTTTTAACTGCCATACAGAAATGCAAATTTAATATTTTACATATCCGCCGAAGGTGTGTACGAAGTTACACTGAGATCCGAAAATTTCTTTGTCAGGCAATAAATACATAAACATCAGTGTCCTTGCCGACATACTCATAAACGTCCAGCCGAAGCTATTAAAGCTAGAGATATCAAATTCTAAGCATACGTTCATATACGTGTGCAAGGGGGTGGCTAAGTAAGTTTTCTTGTTATTTTGTCTTTTAATATCTGTTACTAGCTCTTTTCTGTTTCGACTGTTAATTTATTTTTTCTGCTAAAACTCATTAATTTGCACGTCCTTTTATAATAATTGTTGTATTTAGAAAAGACGAACCGCTAACTTCTGAGGCATGCGTCAAAGAGGCGTGAATTTTTCTTCTTACAAGTTTAAACTAAGTTTTCTAGTCGAAAATCTCCTCGGTATATTAGCATGGGCATGTTTTTGGGGTGCGGTCTACTTGGAATTAGCATCATCATCATCTTATTATTATTAAGTTTGTTTAGGCCACTTGTTGACGAAAGAGCTTCTGTTTTAACTGTGTTGTCGTCGTTTGGCCCTGCTAATGTTCATAGTATTGGGTTTGGTGGCTGCTATCTTCTATGTACCTTGAGTTTTTCTGTCGGTTCCTACTGGGTTCTATCTTGCGTTCCTAGGACTACTTCTTGGTCTTATTGTCTTCTGTAAGGGATGGTAGGAAAGATTTCGTTTCTAAAGTTAAAACGTCCGCCTCTGTGGTGTAGTGGTTAGTGTGATGAGCTGCCACCCCCGGAGGCCCGGGTTCGATTCCCGGATCTGCCACGAAATTTGAAAAAAGTGGTACGAGGGCTGGAATGGGGTGCACTCACCCTCAGGAGGTCAACTGAGTAGAGGTGGGTTCGATTCCCACCTCAGCCATCCTGGAAATTTTTTCCCGTGGTTTCCCACTTCTCCAGTTAAATGGTACCTAACTTAAGGCTACGGCCGCTTCCTTCCCTCTACCTTGCCTATCTCTTACAATCATCCCATCCCCACCTAGGCCCCTGATCAGCATAGCAGGTGAGGCCGCCTGGGCGAGGTACTGGTCATCCTCCCTAGTTGTATACCCCGACCCAGAGTCTGAACATCCTGGTCAGTGCCCTTGAGGCGTTAGAGGTGGGATCCCTCGCTGAGCCCGAGGGAAAAACCTACCCTGGAAGGTAAGCATATTAAGAAAGAAAAAGTTAAAACGTAGTTATTCTTATTAGTTATTGTGCCTTGATTAATATTTAATTATGCGAGATCTTGCTGTACCTACTTGATCCACAGAGGCTTATGGGCTGTAGCATTGTCGACGAACTTTGAGGATCCTAGGTCAGGGGGTTTAATTGTTTTAATTGTGAATGTTTAATATCCCTGGCCTGGGGACTGGGTGTTTGTGTCGTCTTTAATGTTCCTTTCCTCACATTCAACACTTTACACTTCCACCATTTCCACATACACGCAGGTTCACATTATATGATGTAAAGTAGGGGCAAACGATTTCCTTAGGTTGACGCCCCGAATAAACAGAATTCTTGTTTAAAATAATCTTTAAGTAAATAAATTTATAAACTTCCCGAAAGATAAAATATAATATGGTAACTGTATTACAACTGAAAAAAAGAATCAACTTAATTCAAATAGAAAGACAGTATTCGTTCTTTAAAGAACATCACCATATTCTATCGAATGACACTCAAATATTTAGAAATAAATATTTATGTTTATTTGTATGAATGCTTAGGAAATTGAAATCTGGAAATTATCTTAATAATCCCCTCTTTTGTTTCCATTCCAGCATTTATAGTGCAGTAACAAAATCAGATACGAAGCAATTCATCATAAAGAATATTGTGCAGTATCATTACAGCCCGTGCTGAGCTGCTCTGAACACCGCCTGTTTAATTGTGGACATCCTGTATAATATTGTTTGAGAACAACTAACTGTACATCATATAGAGCAACAGTTATAATATGTCACCGTTTTCACCACCTTACGATAGAGAAAAATCTGAATAACGCGTAGTGTATTCAATAATTTAATAAAAACTTGTTACTGGTAATAATTTTATTATTTCATAAGCCACGAACAAGGCCTTCCTTAAACAGGATCGTTAAAGTTAAGATAATATAACCTACTTATTGCCCGTGTAAAAATTCAGATAATAACGTCTAATGTTTCTAAATGAACGTTAAATTTGTGAACGTGTCTCCTGCTACAACCGGTTGTTAGTATTTCGCTTGCGCAACACGTAAAAGATGAGTCATTTATCCCAGTCAATCCACTGTCTGCCTCTAATGAGCCTCGTGCTCCCCCTTCAAGACAAGGGCACACAAGTCTAAAGATTACAGCTACCTTCCACGTAAAATTTACATGTCATTTAGACAGAGATCCATTAAATGTAGGTCTATCTGCTTATGGAGCAATCGTGATTTATTGCTTCTCATTCCTGACGAGGAACAAAGATGCACGGTGCATAAGTAACAAGAAAGCCGGATGATTAGTACGAGTTTGGTGGTAATAATAATAATAATAATAATAATAATAATAATAATAATAATAATAATAATAATTTACAGTCATGTCGCGTAATGCAAAATTACGACACTACAAAATATTTTTTTTTTCCTGGAAGCTTTCTACGTCACAGAAAACATATACCTTCGAGGTCATTCTAAAATTATATTAATTGAAGAGCAAGAAAGGAAAATTCTCCGGAAAATTAATGGTTCTGCAAGTCAAAATGGAATGTGGATTAAAAGGATAACAGCAGACCTCTACCCGTTAACTGACGGGTTCACCGATGTCGTACGCAAGAGACGTCTGAAATTCTGTGGCCATATCTGTAGAATAGATAACATCTTTCTCATCAAAAGATTATTTAAAGTAATCAACTCATAGAAGGTAAAAATAAACTGGCTAGAAGAAACTAACGCGGACCTGCAAGAAATGAAAATCACGGACGACATCATAGAAGATAGTGGAGCCTTTAGTTCAATAGCAGCCAAAAACAAATTCATGCAGAAGCCTAACAAGAAAGCTGGTAGGAAGTGGTCCACACAACGCAAGGTGCAACACAGTGTATTCAAGAAGAGGTTTCAGGAGAATAAGAAGGCGAAACCTATCAGGCCAACGAACAAGTTCATATGCGCTCTTTGAATGGGCATAGCAAAGAAAGAAGAAGAAGAATACTAATTCCAAATTTTAGTTGTTTAGTTCGTCTGAAAGTGGCACATTAACTCGTGTCTTCTTTTCATTTTTATATCAGTCTTTGTACATCACTATACTTTGGCATTAAGTTATTCGAAAAAAAAAGACTAAGTGCACTCAAACAACATCAATGATTTCCGGCGTCCGACTCGTTGGCTGAACGGTCAGCGTACTGGCCTTCGGTTCAGAGTGTCCCGGGTTCGATTCCCGGCCGGGTCGGGGATTTTAACCTTCATTGGTTAATTCCATTGGCCCGGGGGCTGGGTGTTTGTGCTGTCCCCAACATCCCTGCAACTCACATACCACACATAAGACTATCCTCCACCACAATAACACGCAGTTACCTACACATGGCAGATGCCGCCCACCCTCACCGGAGGGTCTGCCTTACAAGGGCTGCACTCGGCTAGAAATATCCACACGAAATTATTATTATTAATGATTTCCGGCAACAAAACTCGAGATATTCAGAATATCCTTTCAAAAGTCGGAAGGTATGAAATACACTAAATGACTGTAATATGGACATCGTTCAGAAATCATTTGGTAACTATGGACATTGATGCATGTTTTTTACGTCGCTGGAGGTCATGCAGATGATGAAGTCCATGTGATGATACATGTACACTACATGCATACTAAGAAGATTCAGTCGCATTTTCATTTTTTTGTGCAGCTTTTAAGGCAACACCCAGAAAAGTGATGGTATGGTATTCGTTATTGTTCGGGGAACTAACGCTTTCGATAGTCGTTCGTAACTCTGATGTGGACGTCACTAACATCGGTATTGCTCATCTACACACAGTTCGAGTTTCCCACAGTTCATTGCGTCGTGTTTCAATACTACATCGATATTCCCCTGATTTGTCAGCTACCGAAAATGAGTTCGACAGGATTCCGAAGTCTTTGTAATTTTGAAGATACTGTGCAAGAGCTGTGGTGATTCCATACCCGACCATATCCTTGAGTGTTTCAAGGCACAAAGCGATCCAATGAAGTACCACAGCTCACCGTATTCAGCACAGTAGTTGGGCAGATCATCTTCTTCGTGTAATAAGCCTGAAATCTCTTCTTTTTTTTGTTTATTGCTTCACAATATTTCGTTTCAATCTAACGGTTCATTCTTTGTGTGCAAATTATTCTGTCATATACAGCCATATACAGATATTTACTTTTCCATCCCATAACCGAATTAACTCGGATGTCAACATGTCTCCCGCTGTCCCAAACACGAGTTAACACTCCAATGCCCGGCTTTTCCGTTTGCCTTTAACGCCCAACCTGCGTTAATTTGACCCAAGCTATAAAATGTCGGTGTAAAGATTTCATTGTTGATAATATTATTAAATTTATGATCTATCATTTACGAGGAGTAATATTTATTGAAGATACAGCCATATGGGCAACAATGAGTATCTTCTTCATAAATTACATTTACAACATTACAAGTATATTCGAAATCCTATAAAAAGGTGACAAATACATAATTTATATCCATGAATTGGAGATGAAGAGAAAAAGAAAATTACTATGTTAGAGACGCAGATTTACTCATTTCTTTGCCAATTTCTTTCTATTTCTGTATCGTTCGTTATAGTCCTACACACACATTTGTTTTGCATTCCATTGATTCGCATTCAGAATCACTGGATGCTTCGTCTACTGGAATTAGGAAATAATCATCTGATTCATCCGATCTTACATTTCCTCCATCAGATTTTCCCTCCGTAATATTTTGTAATTCTTTCAGGATTTCATCATCCCGCAAACGTTCTTTAAAACAAGCTCCAAAAAGAAGCAAATAATGACCACATCATTCCTAACAAGAACAACAAATAAACATAAGCGTTGTTGTTTTTCTTTCATCTAGTGCTTTTGTTGATGGAATAAATGCGGTTAAACAAAGTATTTCACAATCAGAGATGCTAACAGTAAAACTAAAATCACTTACAAAGACGTGGGTCAAATTGACCCAGGTTGGGCATTCTAGTGTTAACTCGCATGTCAACATATCTCCTGCTGTCCCAAACGCGAGTTAACTCGGATGTCAACATGCCTCCTGCAAGTTCTCGCAAAAGAGCCAAGATGAAACTACATTATCAATAGTCATTCCATGACTGTTCAGTGGCTGTGTAAATACAAGGTATTTTTAGCCCATTTCAAACATTGTCGAAACATCCAGAAACATCTAATATTTGACAAGCCTAAGACCGAAAAGTACTTGGGAGTGAAAATGTAAAAGTAGTGTGAAAGCGTAATTACTGGAACAAAGATCTGAGTTGAAGTAGAGAAGAAGAGGTAGAGGATAATAAATTGATGCGGGTGAATCTGTTTCAATGGTAGAGTATGTTAAGAATTTGTTACGTAAAGGGTTAATGAACTCATCTCACAGAACAAGTAAGCTAAAGGAGAGTTCAAAGGAAGGATTTTACTAGTTCAGTAGAAACACAGACTGGTGTCTAGAAACTTACACTACATGTATTGCACCGTATGAATAAGAATGGGCGTTAAAGAGAGTCTTCTGGTAATCACCATTAATATTCAGGCATCATTTCCAACACTGTAAAAGTTTATCTTTATCCTCCACAAAAACGGATGCTGCTTTCTGGTTTTAACCAGCCTTCGACAGTATCATGGATTGATAAATCCTTCTTCAATAGACCAAAAACATGCTAGTTGCAAGTAAGTGATCTCGACTGCAAGGACGTTGATCCGTAAGTCCCCAGCAAGACGGCGTCGAGTGTCCATCGATGCGTTGGCAGCTCATGAGCTTGCATTATCGTGGAGCATAGGCACAGCTCATGCTGGTTAACTTGAATGAAGCAGATTGTTTGCATAAGACTGATGATGGAACCATGCTAACCACAAAAACAACCCTACACCTGCTAGCCGTCTGGCTGGACAGCAGTGGATTTCCATGGCCAACGCCACAGTGGGGGTGTACTACAGCTTTGGTTCGTTTGAACACAAACACCAGAGCGCTAAACTATTTCCAATATAAATTAGAATTGTTCTGGCATTTGGAATATTGTGGCATGAAATAATCTTCAAACAACAAAATTAAAAAGAAGATACTATTTTAATAAACTCCACTGATCATCAAATCAAAGTGGCTCTTTGACTGATGCGGTTTATTACATGAGCTGAAAACTGCCCGCAACCACTTCGATATTCCAGAATAATGTAATTAAAAGGTTTTTAATTCTTTTAGCAAATAATGAATGAATGTTACCGTTTATGAATGTTAATATGGGGATGGGTTAAGGCAAACGTGGAAACAAGGTCACATCAGTGATGTGTACAGTGTTGAGTTATTTCAGTCGAGTGCTACAATGAATGATTAAATGGAGGGAAATGAGTAAATGAGAGTAACCTGTAAACTGAGACTATGACTGTGGTAGCAGCTCAATTCACTAGTTAATAATATGGAAAAGGTGGAGAAGAGCATGAATGAGAGTATCATTTAATTTAGTGGTGGTGATGATTACTGGATAACTACAACTGTTCAACCAATCTCTCTTAACGCCAATCAGAGGAAATAACGTTTAAATTCTGCCCTTTCGAAGAATGAGAGTATCGGGTAAAAGATGGAAAGGGCCGCAAAAGGAGTCTTACCTAAATTGCTGCTGTCTCATTCTACTGTTATATTAAGTGAAAGTACATGAGAAAGAGGGATGTAGGTTGACAGGCGAGAAAGGTGTGCTTTTGAAGACAAAATCTTATTTGGTGAAGTAGAATCCACATTCACAGCCTTTTCAATCAAATATAAAAATATCATGTCAAAAATATTACTATGCATTTCATAATAAATATTTTCCATACAGGCACATTCATTTAATAATTTCAGATAAACAAAATCCTGGGGCCTGTGATGGGGGATGTGTTAGTTTATTTACAATCGGACTGCACAATGTGTTTTATATTTGGGGCAAGATTTCTCGATACTGACAATCATACAGAGTTGCGCAGGTTAAAGGCCTCACAAATCTAATACATTTGGGATTTGAACTGAACAAGGGAGGTTTAAATTAGGAAAATGAAATAGAGGAAGCTGTCAAAAGTAAGGGGGAACAATTCCGGGCTCAGTAAAGAATCCGGCCTGGCTGAGTGGTTCAGACGGTTAAGGCGCTGGCCTTCTAACCCCAACTTAGCAAGTTCGATCCTGGCTCAGTTCAGTGGTATTTGAAGGTGCTCAAATACGACAGCCTCGTGTCGGTAGATTTACTGGCACGTAAAAGAACTCCTGCGGGACTAAATTCCTGCACCTCGGCGTCTCCGAAGACCGTAAAAGTAGTTAGTGGGGCGTAAAGCAAATAACATTATTATTATTATTATTATTATTATTATTATTATTATTATTATTATTATTATTATTATATTTTAGTAGTAGTAGTAGTATTAGTATAGAATCCCATCGTCTTCAAATCGCATTTTGAAGCTGAGAGCCATCGAGATATTCCTTTTATTCGTCTTTTACGATGCAGGTGTTCCTACTTAGATATTAACTAATTTGAAAATGAAGAGAAGTGGTTTCCACTATAACAAACTATAGAATCATTTGTAAATTCACATATTACATAATACTATACACAGGTAATTAGTATTGGGAATTAGTGCTGAGGTCGTAGACAATCTCTCTGAGCAGTTCATCGCCTGTTTAGTGATGGATTTGTTTCCTTACATTGACTTGTTACAGTAGAGAATCAATGATTGGCGCAAAGTATATACCAGAAGGCTTCCCCGTGTTTAGTAAATGCCTCTTTGAATTCTTGATATTGATTGATATGAGTTCCAACAATTCTAGACATACAACCTGATTAGAGTTCTTTTTTTACTTGAAAAGCAAGAGAACTTAAACAAATCGCACGTAAATACCAGAGGAGTATAATTATTAGGTGGGAAAATTTGGGAGCGTTGGATCTTTAATTAGCTTACACTTCACTCTGAATATTGTAGTGTATCTAGGAGCAGCACAAAACTGGTTCTTACCTACAGTATTCCTCAACATATTTGAACAGTCGATCGATATGCTAAGGTCTTTCAGGATACGAATAGGAGCATGGCAGTTGAATTTAAGACAGTAGTTTTAAAAGATTACAATAATGAAAGCTAACCGTAATTTTCTTTCGTAAAGGAGAGAAAACATGATACTTCCCCACCATAGATTGTACCATAATAAGGCCGCCAATAGCATATTCTTATTTAACATGAATTGACTCATCTCAGGGAATAACAAGATAAGGCAAAAATTCAAGTTCTCAGGGGAAGCCAATTTTTGTTCTTATACAATACGAAATCACCATCACCAAAAGTTGTAGACCAATCTGCGTTATATGTAACAGCTTTTTAAATAATGGTTTTGATCAGATTTTGTTTAATTCAAAAAATGAATGAAGTATTTCTATTGACCGGGCATTGTTTTGTTATGTGGACCAGTAAAAACCAAAGCTTGAAAATCACACTTTTTGCATTGTTAGGTAGTAAGATTTAATAGTTACCTTTAACAGAAGCAGCTATGCAAATTCACTGTCAATACTCCATTTACATGATGATAATGTCCACATCCACAATAACCATAGAAAATATATTACCGGGTGAGTTGGCCGTGCGGTTAGGGTCGCGCAGATGTGAGCTTGCATCCGGGAGATAATGGGTTCGAACCCCACTGTCGGCAGCCCTGAAGATGGTTTTCCGTGGTTTCTCATTTTCACCACCAGGAAAATGCTGGGGCTGTACCCTAATTAAGGCCACGGACGCTAACTTCCCATTCCCAGGCCTTTCCTATCTCATCGTCGCCATAAGACATCGGTGCGACGTAAAACAAATAGCAAGAAAAGAGAGAAAATATGTTACACAAAAGACAAACTGACTTATCTGTTTGAAGCCAATTTTATTAAAATATTGAGAATATTAACAAGATAACTAAACTTATTTGGTTCATACGGTGACTGTTTTTCTTGAATAATATGGAAATAACATTTATCTATTACTTCAATATTATGATAAAACGACTTATCTTGATTGTGTCAAAGGGCAAATAGCATTGACCTTAGTAGGTTACTGTAAAATGAAAACAGAAAATGGAAAATTTGACTTATGTGGTTTTCCTAGGGATGAGTGAACAAAATATCACTTCTCCACATCTAATTTCATTGTGATAAAAACAAGTCTTCATATGAACGATTGGACCCTGTTAGTATTCACTTTAGCGTAATAATTAAACTGTCCTTATTCCTCAACAAGCCCTTGTCCACAGTATGCCATTTTATGTTTTAATTTTAGGACTAAAAACTACTAGTTGATATAATTACGAACAGTTCACTGTTGGGCAATATTTAATCTGCCCTTGTAATGTGAAATACAAGCTAACTGAATTTTCCCATCATATGAATTATGAGAATAAAGTAGAAATAATACTGTAGGTACATGCGAGTGGCTGATAAATTTACAGGCATTTAATGTATTCGAGTTCAAATTTACTTACTGACATAATCGTTATGACTATTATGCCTTACAATATAACTTATTGTAAACGTTTTAGAGGTGCGTTACACTGTTACATTTGGTGTTTCGACAGGCAGAGAATCTTCTTATTGATAATACCTTCCTTCAATTGTTCCTATTAAATTCGAATCTAACATTTAATTTAATCTGCTTGCAATATTAGAATTAGGAATAATTTCATTCGTAAATCATGTGTCAGTCCTTTGAAAGTTAATCTATTTCACGTCTATCACAGCTTTTCTGACTTTTATTCTAAAGAGCTTTTTCCTCCCTCCAAATGTCCAATAACTCACCAAGTCAGTATTCCTGGTGTGTATCTTGCAGTATAGTAAGGCATGACGATGAAGTCGCGCCTCGCTGCCTGGAACGGATATGGCACTAACCTTTTAAATATTAGCATATAGAGAGGCTGATGTTGCTGTACTTCGGGAAATTAAGGAAGATTCTGCTCTCTTCCCTCGGTATATTAGTGTGAGTAAATGGTAGCAAAATTGACTTAAGGTCTAAGGAGATCTGCAAACTTTACCTCGCGCCTTGCATTTAAACGAGACGTATAAGCAACATCCCATAAATTAGGACCAACTTATGTCACTTGCGAATTAAGGCAGTGCTGTTTCTTCCCTTCAACATTTGGTGCAGTTTTTATATATTCCTAAAGCAGTGTCATTCGATTTCAGATGTGCTTCTCTGACAATAGCTCTAAAACCATCAAACCTTCTAAATATTAATAAGTAGAGCCCGGATTTTTATGCTTTAATAGGTTAGAATGCAAATTTACTGAAGCGAGTAGCAAGTATAGTCTACCTTCACAACGCCTTTGCTATGGGGCTTGCATACATATCAGGCGTACGGCCCATCAGAACCCCTATAATTTATGTTACTCTTGCTACATTATGGAAGAGCAGGTGGCCGACACTTCCTACTAACCAAATTAGTTTGCAATCTAACCTGTTACTACATGAAAATCCGCACTTTAGTAATAAGTTAATCTGAAGCCGTTAAACTGTATTCGTTACTTCCAAGAGCAGATTTACTCAGCTGGGCCCCCGTTGAGGCTAGCCCAATGTTGCCGGGTTCACTTGTCTGTAATGCGGGCAGCATCATCCGTCGCGGCAGGATAATGCAGAGGGAGCATGGTACATGTGGAGCTGGCAATCTGCTCATGTGTGAGTGTGAGCTGCTACGTAGATGATTTTGTACAAAATTAGTTATAAATTTTGCCGGGCTGAGTGGCTCAGACGGTTAAGGCGCTGGCCTTCTAACCCCAACTTGGCAGGTTCGATCCTGGCTCAGTCCAGTGGTATTTGAAGGTGCTCAAATACGACAGCCCCGTGTCGGTAGATTTACTGGCACGTAAAAGAACTCCTGCGGGACTAAATTCCGGCACCTCGGCGTCTCCGAAGACCTTAAAAAGTAGTTAGTGGGACGTAAAACAAATAACATTATTATTAGTTATAAATTTAGTTGTACTTGTACTTGGGTAGTTAGTCCAGTCAAGTACCACCTTGATTTCCTTATACCGATGGTTAGTAACTATGGTGGGGGAATAAAGCTGTAATATGAACAAAAATGCGGGCAGCTTACGTACCAAGCGTACGTCACCGTTAAGCGAGCAAGCGAACACACTCGGCACGGGACAGGAGCAGTGGCGTTAGATTGTAACTATGTTGATTGCAAAAAATACAGTAAAATGAACACTGCAGTTGCACGTTAAACCGAATTCGGGTTTGATTTATTCTCCGCTCGATTTTAATAGGCATGGTTTTATTTTCCTATATCCACACATTCAAAGAAAACTGACACGTTGCTACTTTCATATAACTACGCAAAAATACAGGGAGTTTCTAAATTCCTATTACAGATTTTGATGGCTTGCAGTGGGGACCAAGACTGTTAAGTTTATCATAGGAACTTGTGTCCAGAAATGTACCGTCTTCCCGCTACCCGCAGTAAACCACCACAACGTACGTTCACAGCTCCCGCTTTTTTGGCGCTCTGTCCGACTCCTGCTGCTTGTCGTCTAGGTCCAATTACAGGTGGTGTTCGATGTGATGACCATCGACATTAACACATACACGGTACCTCCGTACCATGTTTTCGAACACACGATCATCAATCCCTGGTTCTTCAACATCTGCCGCAGCCATAATCCGCACCAGTAGGTTTTTCTCGGATTCCGCAGAGGTCTCGTAAATCAAGGTCTTCATGTGAACCCACGCGTAGTAGTCTAGCGGTGTCAAGTCAGGTGAACATGCAGGCCAAGCAATTGGGCCACCGCGACCTATCCACCGTTGTTCAAATCTTTGGTGTAAATAATCTCGGAACGCAAGTGAAAAATGAGGTGGTGCGTCATTGTGTTGAAACCACATGTTTTGAAGCACATGCAGCGGCACATCGTCTAAGAACTCATGCAGTACGCCTTCAAGGAAAACCAAGTACGTATTACCACCCGTGATGGCGGTGAATCTACCCGTCTCTGAGGCTCGCTGATATAACTTAGCAAACAGGGCGTGCGAAGGTGTCCGGTGGTGCGGAAAACGCTCCCCCATGAAACTGACGAGCAGCTCTTCCATTGCACCGAGCTTCGCCGTACAATATCAACACGTGGGTGTATTCCACAATGATGCATGCCAGGGTCAACAGCAAAATGTTACCAATGAACTACTGTAAGTACATCTTACTGCTATGTACGTAGTAGAGAAAGTACTGTAGTATCAAAGGAGGTCACAAGCACAACCGCAGGTACATCACATCTCCATGCGGATCACACACTCAACTGAACAACATCATCACGCGATCGTTCAATGGCGTACATACTCGAGTCAGTGGCACTGAAAATGCGGGAGATTTGAACGTGTGGTCTGCTGGCTTTTTGCGGGTAGCGGAAAGACGGTACTTTTCTGGACACACGTTCCTATGATAAACTTAAACACTGCAAGACCTCAAAGTCTGTAAAAGGTATATAGAAACACCCTGTATACGGAGTTGAAGCATACAAGCTACGACTCAGAGGGAAGTGACAGAATATCGACTAAAAAAAGTAAAATTCCTGTTATTCATTCACTAAAATGGAAAACGATAATACAACTCAACAAGTTTTATACTTGATTTTGCACAGTATTATAACACCACGAGACTTTCCCTGTTTATTGAGTTTCTGAAAATAATATTTTAATATTTTAAATAGGGAGTGAGTTTCATCACTAGTGAAAACACAGATATGTACTATCCAAGTGCAACGGTACTGTAATAGCCATAAAAAGTAGATACAGATTATCTATTCAGATACATAAAATCAAACTAATTTTATTCCAGGTAAACTTGTTTTGATAACTGATTATTGTATTAGATCATTTAAAGCCAAGCCATTCGGGAGATAGTGGGTTAGAACCCCATTGACAGCAGCCCTTAAAGATGTTCTCCCACGGTTCCCATTTTGCACACGAGGCAAATTCTGGGGCTCTATTGATTACAACTACGACCGCTCTTAGCCCTTTCCTAACCCTTCGTTGCCATAAGACCTACCTTTGTCGGTGTGACGCAGAGCAACTTATAAAAAAAAACTGAAACAACAAGAAGCCACAGCTTATCTACTTTACTCTTTATTATGTTAGGGATGTTGTTAATGCGTTCCCCTCTTGAATATAATAGTGAAAATTATAATTAATTGTGTAACGTACAAACATATATTGAGATATCGATGAACTCTTCATTTTATCTGGTCATTGTACATAAACTGAACAAAAGTAACTGATTTATTCAAGTTACATTGAAAATGACCTGTCTTTCTATCCACCGGTAATAAGAAGCTAACACTAGTCTCTTCACTACTCAAGGGAACGTTCACCATTCATTAACCTTCGCGTCCTGTGACGTAACCATAACGTTGCTGTCACAGAAGCGCACACACTAGTCGCTCGCCCACACAAATATATGCTGTGTACCCGCGGAACGAAACGTTCAGCATGAGCACGTGTGTCCTAGAGGAACTACAGTAGCTACGAGTCTTAATGAAACATACAAAACACTCTGCTCTTAATGAACGTGACAAACTTTTTGAAAAATGCCTCCAAACGGTACCTGAGGCCACACTATTATTTCTTTCTTGCGAACCGGCCAAACTTAGGACCACGCCAATACCACTTCACTTCCTTCCTTCCTTCCTTCTAATCATCCCTTCTTCCTTCCTCTTTCTCCACAGTGCCTTCATTCTTTCAGAATATTGCGCTCTTCTCTCTTCAGTCCATCTTCCCCCTCTGCGCTCTTTCTTTTCTTCAACCAGAGCTTTTATGTTCGAAAGTCTTTTCCTGAATTGGTCTCTAACACGACATTCTTCATCTGCAATTCCTAACCTCTTGAGTTCTTCCTTCATCTGCTTGGCATATCACCCCTGGCTCTCCAAGTAGTATATTTTATTAAAAATTTGTTTATTTAACCTTGCTGGATCCATTCTGAGCATGTGTCCATAGAATCGCAGCCGTCTTTTCCTTTTGTTGTTTGCAGGTATTCTGTTATTATTATTATTATTATTATTATTATTATTATTATTATTATTATTATTATTATTATATCAGGGATGTAAGTTACATTGAAATTTGCCTGGGTTTCTGCCCACCGGAAATAAGAAGCTAACACTAGTCTCTCTAGTACTCAAGGGACCGTTTACAGTTCGTTGTTCATTGACCTTTACGCCCTGTGACGTAATTACAACGTTGCTGTTACATGGAGGCTCCGGGTTCAAATTTCGGTCAGTCTAGGGATTTCAGTACTTGACTGATGTCTAGAACAGGGTTCACACAGTCTCATGAGTCCAACAGAATAGATGGGTGATTGAAGAGGTAGCGGGTACGGTCTTGGAAACCAATCAATAGCCGAATAATTTCATCAAGCTTATCACTTGCACTCTGGTATCTTCATGTCATGTGCCTTGACAGGATTTATCTTTGCAGGCCAAGGTCCTAATGGGCTGTTGCACCACATGCCAGTACTATTGTTTCTATTATTCTTCTTCTTCTTCTTCTTATTATTATTATTATTATTATTATTATTATTATTATTATTATTATTATTATTTTGTTAGTGGTTTAACTTCGTACTAACACATCGAAGGTTTTCTGCGACGCACACATGGGAAAGGGTTAGGATTGGGAAGGTAATGGCAGTGACTTTAAATATGATTTACCGGGTGTGAAAATGGGAAACCATGGAAAAATACCTTCCCTTCTGGTATCTTCTCATTCTTTCTCCTACTTCCTTCTTCTGCTCTTCTGAAAAGGATCTCCCTTTTCTCACTAGTGTTTCCCCAGTCTGCTGGAAACCACGGAACTTTTTGACGAGTTGTCTAAATCGATTTCTGTCCATGATGTTATCTTTCGGAACCGCCATCTTGGTCAACCTCGCTTTCAGTTCTCCTTTCCTCTTCCTGAAGAATTCATTCTCTTCGTCATTCTCAACAAGTTTCCATAGAACTGTAACCTTCTATTCCGCATTAACTCAACCACTCCTTCTGTTCTTTGATACTATAATTATTGCAAGCTGTCCACTTCATGGCCGTATCGATGAGTATAATCAACAAATTAATCTAAAAGACCACCTAATCGATACTTTATTTCTTTTGCCTTTGGCAAACTTAAAAATACATTAACAAACACAGTACATGTTTCGACCACTTAGTGGTCATCTTCAGCTGTATATAAAAAATCTTATAATAATAATAATAATAATAATAATAATAATAATAATAATAATAATAATAATAATAATAATAATAATAATAATAATAATATTTCACCATAATGCTCTACTTAGGAGCTCGATTGAACCAGCTTAGCTGATGTGTTGGCCTTCTTCTCCTAAAATCTCGTCATCCTCTCGCTGAGCTTCTTCCTTCGTTCTTCTGTCCAAGTTATAGAGGCTCTGGTGTTGGGTTTGTCTTCAAACTGCTGATTCATTGTCGATTATGGTTCTGATTTTACATCTGCCCTGTACAATGTCTTCCGAAATGTTGATTCCTGGAGATGTGCTTCAATTTCATGAAGCCAGCTGTTCTTGGTTCTAGATGAAAGGGCCAGGTTGAGAATTGTTTTAGTTAATCTGTCACTGTTCATTCTGATAATGTGTCCATACAATTTCAATCGTCTTTTCCGAAAAGTGTGAGATATTTTTTGAGAATGACAATATATTTTCTGGGATGATTTTTTCCCCCATACTCCCTCTATACAAACTGGGCCAATTAAAAAAAAATTCCTTTCCTGTTTCTCTATGTCTTTGGTTGGAGACCCGCCACCAATGATTAACCCTTTCGCACTCAGCGCGCCGATCTATCGGCGCGAGAGGTTATGACGAAAACGCTCACGGCGCCGATACATCGGCTCTGTCTTATTTACGGATTTTGGTCATTTGCGTAGCTGTTAAATCGCAACAGTTGATCGTGACGGTACCTTAAAGCGTTGAATTTGCGTTTAACTCAACAGACATATCCACCAGCCCTACAAAATATTTTTAATTTCGACAAATGAAATCTGTTGACCGTGAATGTTTATGTTGTGGTTATTTGAAGTTGTTATTGCGTGGAGCTGATTTGATTGGCTTATGAATACAACAAGTTGATATTGCTATGAGTTTTGTTTATAGTTTATTCGGTTCTTTGGTATATCGTGTGTTCGATGCACTTCGTAAACTACAATTTTACTCCTTTTCATAACTCCGTTGTTGCACGTGCTTGCGTCATCTTTTTATAGTAATGGCTAGGCCATATTCAAGGTCGAATGAGGCCGATATCCATGAATTTTCAGATGATTTAGACAGTAATAATGACCTTCTTTTGCCGTAAGTGATTCCCGCTATGTGGGAAGTGACACGGTCGTAACTGCTCACCGTGCATCGGACCGCGAGGCCCTGACATCGATGACCGTTACATGTACACTGAATAACTTTGTGCAATGCTTCATGAGTAAATTGCAGCATACGCATCATATTGATATCAAATTATTCAGAATTAAATGTTCTTTCATCCACATCTAGGAGTAAAGAAGGAGGGCACAACAATGTCTAATTTTTCTGTCATTGAAGACAATAATTTTTTTTTTTAATATTTTCGAAATTTAATAATTCTTTTGGGCTTAACCAATAACAATACGTCCAAGGTATATTGATTTCTGAAATGCTCATAGATTCCTGTATTAGTGTGATTAATTTTATTTTAATGTGTGTTAAACTCTTTGCGTGGTGAATTTTTGTAATTTGCTTTGGAAAATCACAAAAATTGGTCTGAGTGTCTTCGAGCAAACACCTGCATATAGGCTGAGTGCCAAAGGGTTAAGATTTCTGAAACATATTACGTTTCAGGTTTTATTACTGTATTATAGTGTCTAAATTTTGCGTTTTGATTTTTAATTGACTTTTATTGATTTTGAATGTACCTGTTCCAAGTGATCGCTGTACGCTTTCTGTAATTTGGAAATCCTTTCTTTATTTGTTTCGCGGTTATATTATTATTATTATTATTATTATTATTATTATTATTATTATTATTATTATTATTATTATTATTATTATTATTATTATTATTATAGCACCATCCACGTGTGCGTTGCCACCTGAGTTGTCTGCTGTGGCGGCAATCAGCTTGTGATGTGTTATTGTCACGCTACAATGCGCTTCAACATGTGGGGATAATTGGTCCAACCTCTGTGTCGATAATGACCAGTATCGATACTCGAAATCTCGTTAGAGCAGACTCACACATGGGTGTGCGAGTGACGCGAGCATATATACATAGATAGGCAACAACCTCATAATTAGATTACTAGTTTTTGTAGTTTCATGAAACAAGGGCACACGAATAGATATTTGGTGACAGGTATAGCGCAGAGTAAATCGAATTGAAATTTTGTTTAGTTAACGAATATCAGACTAATGCGAACAAATATGAATTAAAATTATTTCATTCTGTGTTCCTATGTAGAATGAATTTTCATTATTTCAGTCTACAACTATGACATTATGGTTTGTATGAAATAAAATACATTGAGAGAACATCAAATATATTATTACTGTTAGTATTATTATTATATTTATCTATACATTAAGAGTTTACTAAAAACAACTTTGGCAAATCCGTACGTCCCTTCTACTGGACCGATTTTCTTGATTTCTGTTTCATTATCTCCGGGATCACCTGCCGGTGAATCGTGAGACATTCTATAAGGCCTGTAAGTTCAGCCAACTTTTTACTAATCATAAAATGAAATACTTAAATGATCACTCCAGTATTTGCAGACGAAGGATTACCCTAGGCCGCAATACATTCAGCACTTAGCAGGTTGCTAAGCGACAAACACTTTCATTAACATTCTTGTATATTATGTGATTTTTATCTTTACCAATGCCGCTGCATGCAGTCATGTTTAATTACTACCTGTCAAGCCAGAGAGTATACACTTCCTATGAAGAACACTATTCTCTGACCTTCACTAGCTTCTGAATATACTCAACAAATGGCAGAACCTAACTAATAACTTATGTGATACAAAGAGAAAACAAATGCCGGGGCTCTACCTTAATTAAGTCCACGGCCGCTTCCTTCCAACTCCTAGGCCTTTCCTATCCCATCGTCACCATAAGACCTATCTGTGTCGGTGCGACGTAAAGCCCCTAGCAAGAAACAAAAAACAAAGAGAAAACAGTCTACGTACGTACACACGGGAAGGTAACAAGTCGACAAGCTTTCTGTACGACCATTAACAAAGCGCAGGGACAAACTCTTGAAAAAGCAAGTGTCTACTTACCCGAACCAGTATTCAGTCACAGCTAATTCTATGCTGCACTATTACGAGCGAGATAGTTTGGAAATATTAAGATCCAGATACGGCCGAATTGTCAAAGCACATAGAATGTTGTATGGTCACTTCCGTATGGATGCCAACGCGAGCGGAACTCAGCAGTTTGAAATTAGCTGTAAACCACTTTATTAAGCAATAACTGGGTAGAAACAGTGAACGTTAGCAGTGAACTTTAGAGGTATGTCTACTAGCAACTCAACACTTCAACGTGCTTGTGTAGAAATGAGGAAATCTTGAATGAATCATCTTTTAGTCGTTACCTTATTATTCCTTCTCCTTTTCATAGTCGACATTTTCCTTACCATTTTGTGGATCGCGTTCTTCATAGTGAGGGTAAACTTTTCAAAATATCGATATATCGGTTTTTCGGTACATCGGTATTAAACTATCGATGTCATTGAACTATCGGTCTTCAAAATATCGATATATCGCTTCTATATCCGTTTTTAAAATATTGGTGCTCTTATCCATTATTGTAAGTCTAGTTTACATTTGACACAATGATTAAATAATTCATTGGGTTTAATAAGTCTCGACACTGATCAGAAAACATGCTTTAAAGCAATGACCATGTAACATTACTTTTTCACTACAATGACACATGAAAACATTTACAGCCAAAAGATGTTATGATGCATAGACAAACAGTATGCGCAAGGTGTCTAGTAACGAGCTAATAACTTACACAGAAAAAACATTTGAAAAAAGCTACAAACGTATAATTTGTGTACGAAGTACATCTGATAATTATCAGAGCTCTATAAAACAATAACACATTTCGTTCCCAACTTCTTCCTCAGTACTGCAATTCCATTTGTTTCAGAAAAAAAAATGATGATGATCTTTAATCAATTTCCAATACCAGTTAGGTAAGCAATTTAGAAAAAAAAACAGCTTGGATAACAGTTTACCATTTAATCGGTTTCTCTCTTCCGTGATGGTGTTAGCGGCCTTTTAAAACAGTCTCTCTGCTGTGACAGAGATCGCTATAATGCTCAAGTATTGCCTAGCTAACGTGTAAAGCTATGCACGATGAATGAGTGTGATATTAATCACTGTATTTACCGAAGTGAATTGAGAAATGAAAATTCAAATTTCGTAACTGTAGCATGCAAATATTGAAAGGGTATGAAAAGGAATCAAATCATAACCAAAAATATTTAATTAGACAGAAATGTCGATATATTGGCACAAAATATCGATATTGACAATATATCGGACTTCAAAACATCGATGTCGATATATCGATATTTTCATCTCAAAATATCGATATTTACGATATATCGATATTTGCTTGCCATCTCTAGGTCTTCATCATTGTCTGTATAGTTCTTTTCTTCATTCACTTCTATAATGCATACTATATTTCGCTATCTTCTAGCATTTTTTATGTTACATTATGATATATATTAGGATGTATTTATTCTACAGCTGATTTATACTTAGTTCGTTGCACAGGGGTAGATTTATTAAGTAATTTGAAATGTGTGAATGAGTATTACTTTTCTGTAGTGGGTTCGATCCCCACTGTCGGCAGCCCTGAAGATGTTATTTTTCCGTGGTTTCCCATTTTTACACCTTCTTTCCCATTCCTTCCCTTTCCTAATCCATCATCGCCATAGGAACTATCTGTGTCGGTCCGACGTAAAGAAAATTGTAAAAATACTTATTATTACCGTATCAAATCATTTTCTTCTTCTTTTCCTGTTTTCCTTCTTTAGATTTTATTTTCATTCAATGATATTGTTATCTGCAATGTTGAAGTGTGCTTTTCACTAATAATGGCGTATTATGTTGTTCTTATTTTAGCGACATGTTCTCACAAACTTTAGCACTTTTTCTGTTTCTCTTTCGTGTGTGAGTGGATGTCTAAGACCTGTCGAAGTTTCCACTTTCATAACATTACTCTCGACCCATGTCCACGTTTCGCTTGCAAAATATAGCAGTTGGCTCATACACGAGGATGAAATTGGCTTGCATGCTTGAGTTAAAGGAGCATACACCGGTCTGATTATGATACAAAGTTGGAAATGTACTTGTCGAAGTGCAGATACAATAAGACTTCAAAACTACGCCGTTTCAATGGGTGGAATCACCTTCATTGGCCTATTCTACGAAAGAACTTTGCAACTTTTCACTTTGCACTTTGCACTTTGCACTTTTCAGTTCAGATTTTGTTCCACCATCACTTTTCAGATTTAGCTTGCAAAGTGAAAAGTGAAAAGTTAGGAATCTTTTCACTTTACAAGCCTGTTATGTTCCACCATTGGTACAGAAATGCAAAGTGCAAAGAAATAAAGTGAAAAGTTTTCATAAATCTTGCAAAGATATGATTCCCTTTTCATATGTTAATTAACAAGTATCTACATTAGTTTCTCGGCGGAGAATTTGGTTTAGTGATATAAACACGTCACGACGTGAGCTTTTGTTAGCATCAAGTGAGGAACAGTGATGAAGAATCCAATAATAGAACGTACATAAAAATGATTAATTTTCATAACCTCACTTCGACGTAATTACGCGAGTGATTTCGTATTAACCCAACACAGGCTAACTATATTATTGAAATGATCGGTCATTTATTGAAACATGCAACAAAAAGAAGTCAATTCCTTTCCGAAAAATCAATTATTTGCGAACTGTTACTAAAGTCGGAGATGTTATAGTAATTGTAATATTTCCTAACAGTACGTTGGCCTGATAATCCACATAATATAGCGACGGGATTTCTAATGAAGGGTGAATTTCTTTCTGTGTGTGGATGTGTTGACGGTACCCTCGTTAACATTGATGTGTGTCATCATTTGAGAGGTTGTTTAAAGTTGTCAAAAAAGGATGTCACGTTTTCTCTTGACAACTTCCAGTACAGCCAGCTTCTTGTAATAACCTTCCTTTCCCATGATCAAAACTTTATGGTACGACAATTATACCGCCAAGTTCGCCGCGAAAAGTAAAGCATTAAAATCAGAGTATTAGGCCTATAAAATGTGCTCATGGAATAAACTCCATCGGATCACTCATTCGCAAAGACTTTTCACTTTGCGAAGAAATTGAAAAGTACAACCTAGTTCATGGTGGAACAGAAAGACTTTGCACTTTGCAAGAATTGAAAAGTGAAAAGTGCAAAGTTGCAAAGTTGCAAAGTTCGTTCGTGGAACAGGCCCCAGATCTACCTTAGTAAACCACCGTTGCACTTTCGGTTCTACATAGCCTATTCCCAGAATATCAAGTTTCATCCATCCATTTCACAACTTTACCACTAAAAGTAATGCCCTTACATTGCACGTAGCAATATTCTCATTGGTTTGTAACAGTATTTTACGTTAGGATTGATTAAGTGTAAGAAAAGGGATGCCCTCCTAACTTCACCCGGATAAATAAGGTGTCTGATATTAGAGGATAACTTTCAGTGGCGATAGTAAGCCTTAATTAGAAGGTTTCATTTAATAAAGCAACTATAAAGGGATAGACTTTTTAGAGTTGTATTTAACGCAGAATATGGCAACATTTTCCTCAGTAACAATAGTGGGCACTGTTGTAGTCATGAATATAATACACACAATAAGAGAGACGACGACGCCAGCCAGCCAAGCCTTGCTTATTTAAATGGAGAAAGCCAATTTGTCTAAGAGACAATTGCAGCAAGATAAGAGCAGGTCTCTCTCTGTTTTTTTCCTCTTCCCAGACTCATTTACTTTTTATATGGACTCTTTAACAACCACTCGCTTTCTTCAGTATGAACACGCTCTGGATGTTGTTCACCATGAAAAACTGATTCTCCTCGGCAACTAAGTACAGGGAGATTTTAGTGGATAGCCAGTCTTCACAGCGATGTCTTCAATTTGTAGGTACTAGTTAATTTACATTAATTCCTCACAAACGCTTCTCTTGTGAAGCCATGATCGATTAGTTTCAGTATTTCAGGACACATGCACCGCTACGCACACTAATTGTAATTAGTTTTTAAAAATAATTTCAACGATAATTTTATATCACTAATGAAATGAAACGTGTCCTAAATAAATTTAATAAACAGGTGAATCACGTCCATTACGTTTATTAAATTGGAAGCGACAAACCACACTGCCGGAATAAAACACGAAACATCCTCAAGGACAAGGTCATTTCATTCACAAGCCATGTGACAGGTAGTTCATCATTGCGTGAATATATGATTAAAAATTCAGAGCAGATGAAACACACATGTCACAGTAAAGGGTGCCCAAATAGTCGCATCGTCACACACTGTGTAGGGGAAGTCCGTATAACGTGGGCCACTTAATTAAAAACGTCCATGACTCTACTGAACTTAGTAAACATTTCTCAAATTTTATACACAATAATAAGTACAATGTATCAAATGATTTGGTGAAAATAAATGATAATTTTATCTTTAGTATTTGTTTAAAATTGATACTTATTCTAAAATTTGTTATCGTGTAATTCGGACCGATAGCGTGTAACCTGGACCAGGTGATCATGTAATTCGGACTGGTAAATACAAACACTTTAATTTTATGAACTTATTATGAAATACTAAGCTATAAAATACGACAATATGAACTGTGGTCACTACTTTTGGCATGTATGACAATGAGAAAACGATTCATCCTGAACTTTGGCGCAGTTTTCTTGTGCCTAATTTTTGCAACTATCGCACTGAATCCAATCATCTTCATAATACTTGTACCGAGCGAGTTGGCGGTGCGCGTAGAGGCACGCGGATTTGAGCTTGCATCCGGGAGATCGTGGGTTCGAGCCCCACTGTCGGCAGCCCTGAAGATGGTTTTTCGTGGTTTCCCATTTTCACACCAGGCAAATGCTGGGGATGTACCTTAATTAAGGCCACGGCCGCTTCCTTCAAACTCCTAGGCCTTTCCTATCCCATCGTCGCCATAAAACCTATTAATGTCGGTGCGACGTAAAGCAAATAGCATAATACTTGTTGCATACAGTGCTGTCAGATAGCTCCTCAATTGTAATCATTTAGGCTGACTGGACCTTCAACCACCCCTCATATCAAGTTAAAATCTCTGACCTTGTCGGGAATCGAACTCAGGGTCTCCGGCTAAGAGGCAGACAAGCTTCCTCACATTGCATGGCCGGCCTCGAATTATAAAACCAGCTCTGTTAGAAAGACCAGTACCGAGCTCGATAGCTGCAGTCTCTTAAGTGCGGCCAGTATCCATTAATCGGGAGATAGTGGGTTCGAGCCCCACTGTCGGCAGCCCTGAAGATGGTTTTCCGTGGTTTCCCATTTCCACACCAGGCAAATCCCGGGGCTGTACCTTAATTAAGGCCACGGCCGCTTCCTTCCACTTCCTAGGCCTTTCCTATCCCATCGTCGCCATAAGACATATCTGTGTCGGTGCGACGTAAAGCAAGTAGCAAAAAATAAAAGAAAAGAAAAGAAACACCAGTAATACTACGAATAAACGTAATTATTGCAATTGTTTCAACGGCCCAAATTACACACCCTCGGGCAGTCCAAAGTACACGACATGCAAAGATTTAATAAAAAACTAAATAATATGCAAAGTATTTAAAGTTTATGAATGAAACTATGTTAAATATTACCTAGGTATTTCGTCAGTACTTGTTAAAGCTGAACACCCCCTTTACTGAAATAACTGCTTCACAGTACACTTGCTTACCACCGTAAAAACTTGCAAAGAATGAGAGTGTTTACATTGTTTCACCCCCCTCCTCCTCCCACCTTCAACCTTAAGTCCATTAGCAGATAAACTTCCAGGAAGAAAGCTACCCTCGGCTGTCTTGCTGACTTTGCCTGAAATACGGTGACCAAACTTACAAATACCGAAAATGTTATCAGCCTAAATTACATGCAGGTGCAAATTATACGGACTTCCCTGTCACCTCTCTGGTGGTAATGCAGGCGTGTATTCGCGCATGGAAACGATCGTAAAGGTGCCCGAATGGCATCCCGCGATAGACTGTCCCAAGCATCATGCAACTTTTGATGCAATTTTGCAATGGTTCTTGCAGGCTCTGGAAAACGCTTAAGTTCCAACTCCATCATGTTCCACACGTGTTCAGTTTGCGAAAGATCCGGTGATTTTGCTGGCCAGGGCAGTTATTGTACACCACGTAGAGCACACAGCGGTCCCAGCAGTTGTATGTGGACATGCACTGTCATGCAGAGAAAAACACATCACCTTCCTGTCCAAGAAATGGCAGTAACACGGGAACAACAACCTGTGCAATGTAGCCTGGAGTGGGACCTGTGTGTTGTGGAATAGGCTGCTCACCATGTCTACGCCGTATACGTGTACTTACATCAATTGCATACAGACGGAACCTATTCTCGTTACTGAAGACAACAGAGTGCCATCCCCCTCTCCAGACGACTCTTTCAAGACACCAGAGTAGCCGTGCTTGGCGGTGTCGTGATATCTATGGTAGCCCGGCCAGAGGCATACATGATCGTATTCCTACGTCAAGCAGACGATTTCCGATGTTCCTTGGTGCAATATGGGACCAAATTTCGTTATTGGTTGGTGTTCGGTCTGGCAACGCTGCTCGCACAATGCGTCAATCTTGACGTGCGTCTACAGTACGCGGGTGTCCGGAGCCAGGTCTTTTCTTCACACCAAGCAAATCCTGGGGGTTGTACTTAATTAAGGCCACGGCCGCTTCCTTCCCACTTCTAGTTCTTTCCTGTCTTAACGTCGCAATAAGACCTACCTACACCTTCGCGACGTAAAGTAATTGTAAAATAAAAAATGAGCCCGATCTACGGGTGTGGGAATGTTCCACAGACCATTGCTGAAAGAAGTGACTCACTACCGGTACATTTTGCCCAACATGTGCAGCAATCTGTCGATACGTCCATCCAGCTTCCAGCAGACCCCGTTCAAATGGCTGTCGTTGTTCAACAGGAGCAGGTACTCGTCAACGAGGCACCGTTGTACCCTGGAATGAATACTGCGAACAATGTTTCCTTCTAACCTCAGTACACTCAAAACAGAGTGGGCACAGGCACACCTCCTGAGCGTCATCTGATTTCCGATGTCCGTGACAAATGAATTACTAACACAATAACCCCTCCGTATGCACATAGTATACCCTGGTGCAACTGAACACAATCGCTGAGGATGTTGCATTTCGCTTTATGCCAGTGTACATTAGCTGTGATAGAAATATAAATTATGTCTTTCCTATGAATGCATTTAAGACTGTATCAATTTATGTGTCCACCTCTATACTGGAGTTAGCGCTATTACCTGTTGACCTCGGAGTTCACCTCTAGTAGGGCTCCAGTGTAGCAGTGGGATCGTCAGTTGGAATGCTACACTTTTATAAGATGTTTATGGCTGAGTTATAATTAATTTTGTCCGTTAAACACCAAATGTGTCACCAGAGATCTTTTGTACGCCGGCATCGTACGATATGAAGTGACGAAATGACTTTCCTCCGCCCTTAAAAATTCCGAATACCTCTGCCGGGTTTGAACCCACTCTCTTGGGATTCGGAGCGAAAAAGTTTACCACTGATCATTAGCATGATTTTTAAATAATTTTTTGCATATCCTGTAATTAGGACTGCTAGTGCGCGGTGTTCTTTGAAGGAGCTGAACCACCTCGGGATGAAGACACGAATTTACTCCATCTGTTCTGGTCCTAAGGAAATATATTTCCCCGAAAGTGCTTCAGGCCTTACGCTCTCCACCTACCGAGTACCTGTTGTTCAGCTCAAAAGCCTGAAGATCACAAAGCATTGCATGATGAGCACCACTAATTGTCAGGTTATTAGACCTGAAAGAAAATTAAAGACAATATCATCAATGAAATACAATCTGATATTTTTTTTTCTTTATGTCGCACCGACACGGGTAGGTCTTATGGCGACGATGGGAAAGGAAAAGCCTAAGAGTGGGAAGGAAGCGGTAAATTTCGAAACGGTAGGAGGGTTATTTAGAGGTATGTTTTTTGCTGTATAATGGATTATTGAGGGAACGTTTTGCGGCATATTGGGGGCTCATAGTGTAATACCAGGTGGAAAAAGAGAACTGTCCTGGAAAATATTTACAGTAGGACTGACGTGGGATTGACCGTTATTACTGAACATCACAGAAGATGCTGGAAATGGCCTCATCTGAAGAAATGGAAAACTGAGGACCCAAAAGTCCGGCAGAACTCAACACGCAAAGACGCTTTCACGCATGTGCAACAGTAAAATTGTAAGGATGCAGATGAAGATCCTTTTTGATAATGTTTCGATACGACGAGCTTTTAATTCACACCTGCACAGATAAACAGCGTTGAAATTCCGTCGGACTTCGTTCCAGGCATTGCTTCACTCAAACAGTGTCTTAACTCTCTTCGGATAGTTAAATTTTTATCCATTACAGAGCCCGTTCCACGCCATTTTGCCACTGAGCACTGCGAACTTTGCCAAAACACTTCCAGCCTAAAAGTCTTGCGAAAATAGTTCCGCCCAATTTTTTTTTAACCAATCGTGCTTCGCATAGCACTGGACAGTGAACACGCGCTGTTTTATATTGAGCACCATTTTGTGTTGCATTCAACTGGTTACTAAACACGTCTGCTCCTCCCACTCACTCCCACGTAATGACGCAAGCGACATACTCGGGGGATGCGCACATGCAGACATGTAACAGCAACCGATTGGTGCATCGAAAGCTCGGTTTCCAGCATTTCCTGTGATTGGCAGTTCTCCTGTTCATTAACAAGGGTGAAAACCGCATCAATCTTATAAATATTTCCCTGACCAGTTTTATTGTGTCCACCCTGTATTACAGAGCCTCTCACATGCCCAAAATCACACGCGTGCAAACTGAGGCGCAGAGTTTTTGTGCACAGTGCATCGGTCCTACTCAGCTCGGCTCGGACCAACGCTTCGTCTATGTGCTACTCGGCTAGGCTCGGCTCAACTCGGCTCGGATTTGGAGCGCTACGGAGCAAGTGAGGAAGAAGGAGACAGGCGTGGGGAGAGAGAGAGAGACCTTGCTATTGCTCCAAATCGAGGAGTGGAGGTCTGCACTCTGGTCAACCAAACGAAGTCGTCTTTTTCATCGTGCACAGTGCAATGCACTGGTGCATGCACCCTGAGAGGCCCTGCTGTATTAGGTTGTTATATGAAAATGAGAGTCATGAAAGATGCCAGATTACAATGAGAGATAGAACTGAATACGTATTTGGCTGGAAAATGTCCAGTGAGTCCAAGGGGATTCTAAAATGTTACCCGATTTTCTGCACTACTCAAATAGACGTACTACTGGAAGGCAGATAATGATTTATTTAACTGTACTGTAAATCTTTAAAGCAGCTATTATTTTCATTCCCATCTGATCTTGTTGGGCTATTATAAACTGATATCTCGATACGTGTAAGAGATATGTTACTAGTACAGTGAGATTAATATGACAAGGGCTCTAAAGGTATTCAAATTTCTGTCCGACTCATACGATGGGTCATTAGAAGCTGTGATGGAAAAAATGAGTGCTAGTTTTGAGGACGTACAACATATATTTGGGAAACAGTATAAAGCAAGAATGGCCACTCGTACGATCAGATAACATTAACGACAGGAAGGCTTTGTAAGTACCTAGAACGAGTTCGGAACAAATACCTTGCATGAAAGCGGTAGACCTCCATTCAGGCCTTCCTACCATGCAGCATGCTTTTAGCCATATCCAGAAAGTAGCTCCGGAAAGAATGTATCAAAGAACAGATGCCGCCTCGATACTAATAATGGTCACTCGCTAATGTTGCCGTTAACCAGATTATACCTTCCACTACGTAGATGTTTTGTGATACACAGAACCAACACCTGAAATCATGTGATGAATTGTGGATTCGTAACACACAACCATTACGTAAAACGTTGTCAGATTATTAAATCTGAAAGAAAAGTTACTACAATTTTATCAATGAAATACACTCTCATATGCTTTTTTTTTTAATATTTTGCTTTACGTCGCAACGACACAGGTAGGTCTTATGGCGACGATGGGAAAGGAAAGGCCTAGGAGTGGGAAGGAAGCAGCCATGGCCTTAAGGTACAGACCCAGCATTTGCCTGGTGCGAAAATGGGAAAACACGGAAAACCGTCTTCAGGGCTGGCGATTATGTGGTTCGAGCCCACTATCTCTCGGATGCAAGCTCACAGCTGCGCGATTCTAACCGCACGGCCAACTCGCCCGGTACTCTCATATGTAAACCAATAGCTCTTGACCAAGTATCGCCAAGCATCCCCCAATATTTAAAAAAAGTATTTATACACATGTGCAATTTAAATTGTCAATTTTCATAATAATGTATTAATGTATTATGGCATTTTCTGTAAATTAAATATGCTTATCAATTTATTGGAAGCTATTCATTATTTCATTAATATAAATTTACGATCATAATTGAACAGTACAGGCTAAAACAGAATTCCAAAGTATTATTAATATTGTTTTCAGTTAAAAGCTGTAACTGATATAGCCAAAAAGCAACCTGTGATTTACCATATTACATCAGCTTTTCAAGAAATGCTTCTTTCCTTCCCTCGTAGCTCGTGTAATTGATCGGTCATTAGTATCATCATTAGCAATGTAATCCATCTTATCCTGCTCTGCATGGATTATCAGGTTGTCTGTGCATATTGACAATAATGTTTGGGTAATCAAAGACTAACCTGTAGTATTGCAAGCCGTAGTGTTAAGTACTAGAGATAACTGTGTATGAAATTGTATATCACGATGCTGGATTTAGAATGTTAAACTAGTAGTATTTCTTGTAATATTTTACTTCCATTGAATTTCTTGTTGTACTCTTGTTTTTGTTGTTTTGTTGTTGTTGGGTAATTATGTTAAATTTATTATTACACTAATGCAAGTGACCATTGCCACCGGGATATTTGCCATTTACGAACCAAATTTTAATATTAATAATAATCTTAAGAGAGGACTGATGGATCTGTTGTCGAAAAGGAACATACTTCCCGATCCAGAGAGCATTTTGAGCGACGAATAACGATATGATACTCTAATTGGATACAACTGGCATCACTTTATTAAGTGACTTCAACTGTGAGAATACTACTCGTATATTGTTTCATCACGTTCGCCTGTATATCTACAGGGTGTATCATAACTGTACCGGGAGGTACACCTCTACTCCGCTCATTCGAAGTCAGCGCCTTAATAAACTCCTCTATCGATCAAAAAGTGAAACTCGTAACACAACAAGTTGGAACATTAATCAGAAGATGTTCCCACTGAAATATTAAGTAACTGCGTTATTGTGAAGTTTTCTAAACTGATTGAATTTCTCCTTGTTTTGTTTTGCTACACATCAAGAAGTTTTGGACATTTTTCCACAGATGACGCTACCAAAATCTCTGATCATGCACTCTGGTGCAAGGTGAAAGAACTTCCAACTTAAGGAATTTTCGTATTTCTAGGTTGCCCATAAGTGACAGTTTGTTCATTCATTTTTGGGTTGCCAACACTTCCATTTCTTTCCGCCAGTTTTGAATATAGCCAATCAGGAATTTTCGTAATTAATTTTCAACCAATCCCGCATTTCTTGTTGACTTTGTGTTAACCAACAAAAATTGAGAGGGTGTGGCCGGTTTAGTCTTGAACTCTCTCGAACCTTCCCTGACGGTATATAAGTTGCGGCTTTTCGGCTTTCCTTGTCAATTGAACGCCGTCTTTATAAGTGTGTGTGTTAAGGCAGAAGGCGGGGCGCTTCGTTCTTCGGTCAGCAGAACATCTATAAGGTAATGGCCACATAAAATTCTATCCTTCTTGCTGTATCCGCAAATTAATCCGAGGGGAAAGTCCGAATCTTTAATTATGTAACAAACGTTTCTAAAATGTAAATTTTATTTCGACTAATGTAAAACTTCATAAAGTCTTCAACTTTAAATTGGGGATAGAGAGTGAGTTACCCTCTCGAGCTCCCCTTCATCTTGATTTGAGGTGACTACGTTTTCGTAACTGTGTTCTCCTGTAATATGTTAAAGTAATTTCCATGCGAGCCATCTCAGTAGTTTGGGAATAGTGCCTGTTTCATCGGTCGAGAGCCCTGTAGGATTTTATATTTCATTATCTGGTGCGCTGCTTTCGCCTCCATTCTGTTTGTGTTCGGGCCGTTTATTTAACCAAGTCCTGTTCTTTTTCGCAAAGGCCCTGTATGTTGGGTACTAGATAACCGTGTATAAAACGATTTCAAATCCTTGAGAGGCCAGGGATTGTAAGATATTCATGTAAAGTTGCCTTGAGTAGGCTGGAGAAAACTGAGAGCCTCTTAGCTCTTTTCAAGGTTTTGTAATAATGAAGAGTGCCTCTGGAAGGCTAGATATTGTTTTTGTTTTTTTTTTTTGCTAGGGGCTTTACGTCGCACCGACACAGATAGGTCTTATGGCGACGATAGGATGGGAAAGGCCTAGGAGTTGGAAGGAAGCGGCCGTGGCCTTAATTAAGGTACAGCCCCAGCATTTGCCTGGCGTGAAAATGGGAAACCACGGAAAACCATCTTCAGGGCTGCCGATAGTGGGATTCGAACCTACTATCTCCCGGATGCAAGCACACAGCCGCGCGCCTCTACGCGCACGGCCAACTCGCCCGGTATTAGATATTGTAATTTAGGGAGCAAGTGCTCTTGAATTAGGGGATTTCTGCCCTTACTAAATAATACCACTTTCAATTGTAAATTTGTAACCTAGGGGCTTGTAGTCCAGAATTGTCAAGGTCTGAATCTTGAATTTTCCAATTTTTGAATTTGTCATTGTACCTGATGTTTTATTGTTATGTTCATTGAGTGAAAAATTGTTAAGTTTGATGTTCTAAAAGAAATATAACTTTTTAAAATTTTAATTCAATTCTTGATATTGTAGTTAGACCCATTCAAGCGCACACCTTCTTTCACCATCTCTGCGTTCCACAAATACCCGGGAACAATAACTATACCGACAAAAGAATCAGAGATGTTCTTCGTGTAATGTTAAGTACGATGGTGCAATTGGATTAGCGGAGAAAAGTTTTCTTTTCGAGGAAAAGGGGTTATTTTGTTACTTTCGAGTGTACGATTCAAATTGAAGAACTTGCCGTATTTGCTATGCTGCAGAGACAACCGCTGCCTGTTGCTGTGCGTCAGAGGAATGAAGGGATGGGAAGAGATCGGAAGTGGGCGACAGAGTTAACGACACACCACACATCCTGAACAGATTCTGAAGGTCACTACTAAATCGTTGTAAACTGTGTATCGAAGTAGGAGGGGGGGCCTATTGAACACCTACTGTAATCAAACCATTGTCCGTATTGTTTCCTTCGTGCCAGATTTCATTCTATTTAAAATGTTTTGAGTGAAGGATTACACAATCGTGCGGCGGCAGTGTTGCATCTTCGAGCATGTTAAATACAACCTTTAACAATAAAGTTCGGTGAATAGTTCTGTACTGTCAACATAAATGAACACTGCACGACAGTGACTTTACTGTACTTCGAAATAGTCCGCTCCCATAACTATGCACTGGTGAGATCGGCGATACATGTCCTAGAAACCTTGCAAGAAGACTTCCTTTAGGATGGTGTTCTATAGCCTCGTCACGTTCCGTTGGATGTCAGGAATATCGTTAAATTTCTTCCCTTTCAAGGCGAGTTTGATACGTGTCTCTTCGGTTCTGACGTTCTTCTGACGAGGGAGTTCCGGAGAACGCCATTCCATGCTTTGCCGTTTCGTTTCAGGGTCGCAAAAATAAGACACCAGGTTTCATCCTCAGTGACAATACAGTTCAAGAAATTTGGCGTCGCATCCGCCGTTTCGACAAAATCCTGTGAAGCTTCTAAACGTGCCTGCTTCTGATCGTCAGTCAAGTGATGTGGCTAAAGACGAGAACACGTTCTCCTCTTCCCTAACTTCTGGGTAACGATTTGTCGCACGGGTTCACGGTTAATCTGCAGTTTATCCGCTATCATGCGCACAGTTAATCGCCGATCGTTCGTTATTAATGTCCTTACCTACTCAATGTTTTTGTCACTGACGGCGGTCACCGGTCTTCCGCTACGGGGGTTGTCAGAAACCTTTCCAGGCCTCCTAGAAAACGGGCGAACCACTCGTACACACACTTCAAGGACAGTGCTTGATCTTCATAAGCACGTACCAGCAGCGCATGGGTTTCTTTCGGTGTCTTGCCAAGCTTAAAACAAAACTGTGCATTGATCTTTCGGCCGTCCATGTTCCTATTCGCAGTTCAGAACCAACGCACTAAACACGGACTGTGTCAAACAGGTCTTACACGGGACACACACGATGGTCAACTGTACAACGTTGGGGGCAGGTGGTCAAAACCTGCTGCTACGCAGGTGTAGCGTTGTGTGTCGTCAGTGTTGCCGTATTGATCGTTCTGACTTCATTCACCGAACTTTATTGTCACAGGTTGTAATAAAGAACGTCACTGTGACCAACAGACGAGAAGAGAAACGACCTGGTGTATTCCTTGACTAACAAGGCTGTCTTAATTAGAATGTGTTCTTTTACTACGTGTCCAGTTACGGCTGTATAATAATCGAATTGCGGATATTGCCTGTAAAAGACAGGGACAATCCTATGCGAATCGAACGAAGAAATTTGTGCATACGCACTGAGCGTTATCTCTGTCTCCATCATACACCTCATTTTCTGGAAAAAAAATCATTTTTTCCGTCAATCCGAATGCACGATCGTTCTTACGTCAACACGCAGAGCATCCCTATTTTTTGTCGGTATAGTTATATACACTTTGTATATTCATAAACATATATTCTGTCTGAAATTCACAGTGATATTGAGAAAACCAGAATGTTTCAGCGACCAATTATGGGTTGTCTCTTTTTCACCCCCCTGTGGGTGGGGGCGGTAGAATAACACTCACGGCATCCCCTGCCTGTCGTAAGAGGCGACTAAAAGGGGCCTCAGGTGTTCTGAACTTTGGACCGTGGGTTGGCGACCACGAGGCCCTAAGCTGAGTCCTGGCATTGCTTCCACTTACTTGTGCCTGGCTCCTCACTTTCATCTATCCTGTCCGACCTCTCTTCGTTAACTCTTGCTCTTTTTCCGACCCCGACGCTATTAGGCTTGCGAGGGCTAGGTAGTCTTTCATTCTCACGCCCTTCGTTGCCCTTGTCTTCTTTTGGCCGATACCTTCATTTTTCGAAGTGTCTGACCCCTAACATTTTTTCTCTCTGATTAGTGTTATATAGAGGATGGTTGCCTAGTTGTACTTCCTCTTAAAACAATAATCACCACCACCATCTCTTTTTCACAAGAATAATACAAGGATCCTCACACGATGACGTCGCTTGTACTTTTTAAAGAAAAATAATTTCATTCAGCGAAGTGATTGTCTAATATTCACCAACATGACGTACAGAGTTGTATCTATCGGCATGAGTTTGAACTCCGTACAACCAGAGTTATGTTCCCTTCCACAGATATACTGAAAAAAAGAGAACTTTCGGGCGAGTGAAACTGGTACCATATAGGCCTGTAGGTTATAAGAACAGTGCAGTGGTCTAGAAAGCCAAGAATAACGGCCGAGAGGATTCGTCGTGCTGCCCACACCATACCTCATAATCTGCAGGCATTCAGGATGAGCGGCGCTCGCTTGGCAGGCCATGGCCCTGCGGAGATGTGCCATGGGCGGAAGGGTAGCTTCTAAAATTCGGTGACAGAGTGCAAGGCCAAATGGCATTATCGAGATGCAAGAAACCAGATTTCAAAATTATATTGTACGAGATTCACTTGGTTCGTCATTTCATCCAAGTGAGAGTGCAGTTCATTCCATTGTTAGTGATTTTCTTCCCAAGAAATTAACAAACTAACGCCATCAGACCACAGGTTCTGAATAGCTTGATAAGTGCCCCTAACTTATTTTTATTTTGTAGAATCTGTTTTACGTCGAACCGACACAGACAGGTCTTTTGGAGACGATGGGATAGGAAAGGGCTAGGACTGGGAAGGAAGTGACTTTGGCCTTAATAAAGGTACAGCCCCAACATGTGCCTGGTGTGAGAGTAGGAAGCCATGGTAAATATCTTCACAGCTGCTGATAGTGGGGTTCGAAACCACTATCTCCCGAATGCAAGCTGATAGCTACGTGACCCATATCTAACAGCTACTTACTCGGTGACCAACTAACGTACCTTAGGATTCATTTTTTTCTTGCTAGTGGCTTTACGTCGCACCGACATAGATAGGTCTTATGGCGACGATAGGATAGGAAAGGCCTAGGAGTTGGAAGGAAGCGGCCGTGCCCTTAATTAAAGTACAGCCCCAGCATTTTCCTGGTGTGAAAATGGGAAACCACGGAAAACCATCTTCAGGGCTGTCGACAGTGGGATTCGAACCCACTATCTCCGGATGCAAGCTCACAGCCGCTATATAGCACCAGTATATGAGGAACACCATGGGTATGTGCAGACTTCGCAACACCGTTCTGAGTAGCTCATTTGAATACGCACACGAATTGCTCTGATTGGCTACACTGAGCAACTGATTAAAATGACGAAGGCGCGAAATATCGAATGATATTTTTCAAATCATTTGAGTATGACCAATCCTCTACCGTCCATATATCCGGTTCACTTCATTTCCAACAATCCTGTATATACCGTACGATCCAGCTAATGTAAACAACCATAATATTTTAGATATCGAATTGAGGATTTCCCTAATTAATAGTATCCAAGATGGCGAGTAATTTGCCATGTAACTATTGGCAGAACTTTTACCTACGGAGACAGTGAACTAAATAGGCTGTGATTTTTAAAAGGAAACTATATATTTCTTAATTAAATTTGAAAGTCCTTAGAAAGAAGGATTCAGTCATATGGGATTCACAGTTAAATATGTCACGAAACGCCCAGCTATCGTGTAAACGTGACGTTGTTCATTGGGCCTGCTGCATGGGGCTAAAGTATTAACTGGTGCAGCACGATGATGCACTCTCCGGTAATGGAAGTAAAGGTCGCCTGCCCCATGTTGAAGGCTCATTGAACTACATCCACACAATACCTGGGTGCTTTTGTGTCATTTCATTGTAAATATTATATTATTGAAAATCCCTTTTCAGAAACAAATCAAATCCAGCTGTGTGTGTTTCCATTTTTAAAATACCATCTTTTGTTCCAATTCTCCGCAACTACAAGTGTTCTGAAAAGTAGCTATCCAATAAGTTACTCGCCCATTTACATGCTGCTTTTCCCGGATTCTATGATTCTTAGACATACGCATCCTCCTAACCAATAGCCACCAGCAGCACATTAAAAAAGAATGGTTGAATAAAGATGTACATGCTCATTAAATACGACGGTAACAGCTCATAATGAGTACATGTTTGCAATCCACGCGTCAATCCTGATTGTAGTTTTCTCTAATTCGGTTGTCAGTACGGAGGTGCTTATATGTGCCTATCCTAGGTAGGTAAATTGATGGTCACGTAAAGGAATTTCTGCCGGATAAAATTTTAGCATCTCGGCATCTCGGTAAACAGCAGAAATTGTTAGTGCAATATAAAGTTAATTGCAATATTTTAAACTCATTGTTAAAATCGTAATCACTCAAGTGCTTATGGACTTATTTTGAGTTATTCAGTGGTTGTTTGCTGATACTGCTGCTCATTGTTGGTTCAAGGTGGACTATGACTGACTGGATTATCATCTCAGATATAAGATTTATGATTTGGAAGTTAACTAGGTGGGAAAAGTATAGTAGTTTTGAACTCCCAAACAGAGTTTTAGTCTGTGGTCGAAATAACTTCAAGCAATGCATGAATAGACTCACGTATTAAAATATTACACTTACGGACGTCTACTGTTCAAATACTGCCAACCGTAAACAAAACACCACTTTGGTTTCCCATCTATAGACCAGACAAATGCTACAGCTGTATCTTAATTAAGGCCACGGCCTCTTCCTTCCAACTCCTAGCCCTTTCCCATATCATAGTCACCGTAACACATATCTGTGTCGGAGCGACATAAAGCAAATTATTTGAAAAAAGAAAAAAGAGCATGAAAAGTGAGAATTTCGATGGAAGCACTCGCGAATGAAACTAATTTTTAATTTTTTTGTTGTGCTTTTTTAATCCCTTACAGAAATATATATATGTATCATAATGGATTTCCTGAAGAATGCAGTGAAAAAAATGAATTATTCTGAGTTAAATATTGAACTAATATAATAAGGAAATGAAATGCTTCACGAAAACATTTCTGGATGGGAAAATTACAGTGACATTGTAGATAGTTCTAACCAGGACTTCGTTGTTTGGTAACTCAATAGAGTTGTGATTTCTCTGGCATCTGTACACGGCAGCTGAGGACATAGGATTATTATTATTATTATTATTATTATTATTATTATTATTATTATTATTATTATTATTATTATTATTATTATTATATGATGTGATGCGCTGTGTGGAGGCCTGTTGCAGGCCTTTCATATTGACGCCTACGAGTTACATGTGCATCTTTGTGTGCCATAATGAGGAGGGGAAAGAGTGAAACTTAGTGTCGGCACATAACCAACTATCGTCGAATAACACCGTGTGGTCTGCTCAAGGCTTAAAATCTCCATCCGACGGACAATACACCTTTAAATGTGTTCAGAGGGCGTCAATATGAGCACTGCGAGGAGGTTTGTAATTGAAATCAGGATTTTGGCACTCAATCTGGGGATTGTATACCATGGTGTTAGACCTTTAAACCTTGATGCCTTAACGACGATGGCTACCAGGTGGGCTAGGTCCCATTAATAATCACCATAGCCCGGATTTTGATGATATGTCGTATTTCGATTGGTGTATCATAGATGTTGTTAACTTATATACAAGCCCTGTTAATGGTCCACAGATTACAGGAATGCATAGTGTTTCGTCATATTTTACTTTTAGGTAATTCTTTGCTTCTTACGTCATTATTCTAAAAGTTTTCTTGTTCTTGATTTTAAAGTACGAGGGTTGGGGCAAAAGTCATGGCAACTATTTTTTTTCTTGAATATGGCAGTCCGGTTGGAAAATGTGACATACAGACGAAAGAACAAGGTGTTAACTACATGTGTGTACAATGAATAGCACCGAAATATTGTAAGAAAATAATAATATATTACGGTAGTATTCAGGGCAATATGGCCTTCCCGGTGCAAAAGAATGACAACACAGTACACATAAAGATGACATGACAAATATGGCCCTAAAGACCCTCAAAGTAGATCCCTGCTACTGACACCACACGCTGCCAACGATGTGGGAAGCGCTGAATACCATCTGCCTCAGCATTTGCCGCACCATGTGTGAATCGGGTCACCTCTTAACGCACAGCATTAGTGATGTCCTCTCGTGATGCAAACCACCTACCACGTAGTGGTTCCTTAATCTTTGGAATGAGATCAAAGTCACAGGGCGAAATGTCGGGAGAGTACGGTGGGTGCTCCAATTCTTCCCATCCCCAACGTCGCAGTAGCTGCCATACACACAGTGCTTTGTGTGGTTTTGCATTGTCGTGCAGGATTATTGCACTGTCCACAAGATATCGACGTTTCTCCCGAACGCTACGTCGTACCTGTCGCACCAGGAAGGCCCTGTAGAACTTTCAACGTTTTTGTTCTGTACTTAACATCTCTTCAACACGTACTACATGTACGTAACACGACCTAATACGTTGAAAGTCTCTTTCGATTACAATGCGTTCGTGAAAATTCAATATTCATTGACATGCCCCACAACGGACGACTTAAACGCACTCTACAGTGTGCTAGCAGCAGTGCCAGACCTGTAGCTCAGATCCTTTCCAACAAAACAAAGATGGCCTAGGCCACAATAACTCAATTGGTAGAGCAACCGATGCGAAATCGGGAGGTTGTGGGTTCGGATCCCACTGGTGTCTGGTTGGCCATTTTTGTTCTTTACTTAACATCTCTTCAACACGTACTACATGTACATAACACGACCTAATACGTTGAAAGTCTGTTTCAATGACACCCCTGATGACATACGCGACAACCACCATCAATTTGACTGGGGAAGGATTCTGACGGACCTTCTGCCTCCTTGGTGATCCAACATGTCGCCACTCCGCGAACTGACGTTTCAGTTCTGGTTCGTATGCCCTAGCCCAAAATTCATCGATGGCGATTATTCGTGACAAGAATTGATCGCCGTCCTGTTGCCAACGTGCAAGGTGGTCGGAGGACATTGCATAGCGCACCCACCTTTTAACTTCTGTCAGTGTATGCGGTACCCACCGCGATGCGATTTTGCGCAGTTGCAGCTCATTACGCTATATCCTGTGAACAATGCGTTTCTCGATGCCACTTGCCCTCTCTGACTCCAGTAGCGTCCATCGTCTCTCTTCATTCAAGAGCTGCTCGATGACGGCACTTGCCACGTCGGTCCGCACACTGACAAGTCGTCCCGAACGTTGCTCATCACTGGTTGACACACGTCCCCGCTGAAACTTTCCTACCCACCGTGCTACTGTACGGTATGATAGGGCATTATTCCTAAGGGCTTCCACTAATTCACTGTGACATTCCATCGCATTTCTCCTTCAGAGAACGGCTATTTTGATGTAAGCGCGCTGCTCAACACGGGTTACTTCGATCTCATACGACACTGACCAACTGACTGATTTCACAGCCCACGCTGCGTTACTACCAGCTTTCACAGAGCTATATGTTGTTCTGCATACACACTATGACTGCAGAACTTCCACCCGACACATATATGTCAGTGATCCGTTCACGTATCTACAAAAAAAAAAAATAGTTGCCAAGACTTTTGCCCCAAACCTCGTATCTTTCCATCCTTTTCGTCATCACCCAACCAGTTTCTAAACGTACTAGAAAGATAACGTGAATGTTCATCTTCGGAAGTTTAGAGTACGATTATCCTAACAGGAATATTATTTTCCTTTTCAGGTGAGTACTCTGCATTGGCCACAGGGTGTCAAAAACAGTTAAGACGTACTGATCTCCAAATATTTTATTTCTAAGGAAAACCGAATTTAAAAACTGAAATATTTTAATCAAAATAACAAAAAAGTATAAATTATGAATATTGTTAGCCCACCTGGTGGCCATGATCGTTAAGGCATTGAAGTCTAAAAGGTCTTACACCGTGGTTAGGCGGTTCAAGTCCCATTGATCGAAAACATTTTCACTATCAGAATTCTGGCTGGCAGTTTAGGGAAGGTGGTGGTTCAACAATACACTCACCCTGCTTCATGCTTATTGAAGTACAGTCGAAGAACATACGCAAACGCACATTATTCATAACACACACTGTACACACTCACTATAATACCAAAAATATTAACCTTGGAGTGGTCGAAACTTACTAATGACTGGCCAGGAACTGGACCCGTGCCTCTTATACAAATAAAACCCAGTATAGAAAGGCAATAACCCAAGACAGACGTAGTTTAAGACACAATATGGTTTATGAAATTAAACTTTGGCTAAGGCAAGGATGCAGCAGATTATAACAACAGTGGAAACGTAGGAAAAATGAATAAAACTTACATGCATAATCGTGGACCTTTTAACGTTGCTTGACATGATTGGGGGATCTTTTTAACGTCATCAGCTTCTCATTCAATTGTATCATAGTTTCTTCACAATAATACAATAATTTAGAGGCTGGGGAACAATCACCGATTTACGATATAATGAGATAAGGTCAATTCATTTCTTTCTTTATACGGAGAAATCGTATAGTAACCACCTGGTAACAGCAACGTTATCAGAAAAAGGAGGCGAGGTTACACACAATTTTTATTCTTGCGTAACAACAATCCCCAAGGAATTAGCATTAATAAAAACGATAATATATAGGCAAAGAAGTACTATTGCCAAAAGATGAATCGTGAAAAACGAAGAGATTATAGGGAGGTGAGGGAAGCTAAAGGTTGCCATAGCTGCACAAAAAGTAAACATACTTCCACAGCATAAAATAAGAAAAATAGAATGAGATGCCAAACTATAAATATAAATAGCGGAATCAGTCTAAGATGGGAATAAAACAAGTAATATGCCCACCCAAGCATAAAAAAGAGAAAATAACGCCCGTAAGGAAATACGAGAAATAAGGATAGCACAAAACCGTCATTCATACAATCCATTCATATACGTAGATCAAATGTCCAAGGTATCATAATAGCAAAACAGAGACACAGTGCGATGGAATCGCAACAGCACAAGCTCATAGTAAATGGGCTCGATCTGAAATATTAGATCCAAGTTTCAGAGTGGCCGTAAATATAAGACAAGGCTCACCCTATCGTATAAAATCATAGAACAATCACGCTATCGGACGCATTCATATCTGTTCTAGTGACGAAAATGAATTGACCCAAAATTACGTTATATGCACACATAACACAATGAGCCCAAGATGAGACATCGAGAAAGGAGACGTAGGTACAGGTCTCGAATACACAACCAAGGCAGACAGACAATGGCATGCACCTATACACACAAATTGGGTCTGTGTTACCTTTTTGTATTTACATAACAGTATAAATACATTCAGGAATAATACTAATAATAATAACAATAAGAATAATAATAATGCGAAAGGAAAACCGAGAATATCACATCGCAACGATAACGGTGAGAAATAACAAAAACGGGATCACAAAGACATTAAACCACGCAGCCGTGGCAACTAAAAAAAAGTAAAGTAACAAATACCTGGGGTCTGATTCCGTACATATTAAGTGATCCTGAACATAAAGTCAGGACAGAGAATTAAGTAAGACAAGAATTACATCTCTTTCAAAAACCATTTGTACCACATGATACATATTTCGAAAGACCGTCTCGCCATATTTTTGTTAAAATCCCCTCTCATTTTCAAAGAGATAATAAAAGCAAAAGGGTAGGGAAGAAATAAATGTCTTGGGATATCAAAGTGGCATGGTGGTGCCATATTTCAAGTTAAGGAAAGAGTAATTGTCAAGTCCAAGTAAGTTACAATATTGGAACAACAAACATATGGGATAGCCTCTAGGAAATAGAATAATAGCACAGCTAGAGCGATGAAGTAAAAGAGCATTTGGAGCGGCATATGGTGTACAATTTCTAATCACTAGATTGCATGCCAAAAGCCTGAATTAAATTCCAAAGCTACCCGCAGTGCTCATATTGAGTGAGGGCATATTACGCTTTTGATGGTGATTCGTCCATCCGATGGGGAGGTTAAACCATGAGCAGACACCTTAGTGCTATTCGACAGGAGTAGGCTATGTGCCAGCACCGAGTTTCATCCTCGCCCTTCCCGCTATCATAATATATCACGTCATTCATTTCATCTCATTAACTCCTCTGATGAGGTTGACGACAGAGAATTAATCCAGTCATAAAAAACCCGCCACGACAGATTCATCTCACCTCATACCCGACACCGTAGAGGAACTGGGCAAGGATCTGTCCGGCTCCATGGCTAAATGGTTAGCGTGCAGGCCTTTGGTCACAGGGGTCCCGGGTTCGATTCCCGGCAGGGTCGGGAATTTTAACCTTGATTGGTTAATTTCTCTGGCACGGGGGCTGGGTGTGTTTGTAGTCTTCATCATCATTTCATCCTCATCGCGACGCGCAGGTCGCCTACGGGAGTCAAGTCAAAAGACCTGCACTTGGCGAGCCGAACATGTCCTCGGACACTCCCGGCACTAAAAGCCATACGCCATTTTTTGGGGCAAGGGTATGACAAACAAACAAACAAACAAACAAACAAACAAACAAACAAATAAACGACAAATTATTAATATTGTGCATACCTAGAATGGTATTTAACTTACATTTTAGCAATAAATAGTGCGAGTTTTTATCATTTTCTGTTAGCTTTATTTGAGAATTTTGAAGGTTTTTTTCTAGCGTTGTAGGTCAACATATCACCTGAACAGAATAGGAAAATATATCGTAATCTGATGAATGCTTGTAGGAGAATATGCCATCGTGAACATATTTCTCGATTCATAGTCTGATGTTCAGTCTCTGTAAACCTGTATATGTCGACTGGGGCCTGCGAGTTTGCGGTCTAGCCTGTACTCTCCACCCTTCCCCCACGCCCCCTGAGGCTGCCACTGACAGGGCTGCCGTGGTTACCCACCGGACCGAGCCCATCGTGCCAGCACAATAAGGAACTGAGTGAAGGAAACATTCCTAGCCTGGTGCTTTGATATACTGGGAATGATTCCCTGTGTTAACGCTTTGAGAAGTGTGAAACCAAACTTTTTAACTAATCAAAACTCAACGTTATACACTAACAAAACTTCTGAAAGTGGTTGTTTATATGTTTGTTTTGTTTCTTTGGATGGTATTCAACCGATCCACGGCCTCGTAGAGTCTCGTAGAGCCTTATGTCCTTTTTTAGCGACTGCGGCCATCGTCAGTACTAACTCAATGTATCGTTTCTGTTTTCAAATATCTTCAATGTATTTTTCTACATTTGTTTGACCAACCAAACCAAACCCCACGGCACTTAACGCCCTTGAAATGGTCTTGAACTGCCCAGCGACCGCTGCTCAGCCTGAAGGCCTGCAGATTACGAGGGGTCGTGTAGTCAACACGACGCATCCTCTCGGCCGTTATAATGGGTTTTCGAGACCGAGGCCGCTATCTCACCGTCAGATAGCTCCTCAATTCTAATCACGTAGGCTGAGTGGACCTCGAACCAGCCCTCACGTCGAGAGAAAAATCCCTGACCTGGCCGGGAATCGAATCCGGGGCCTGCGGGCATTTGTTTGACGATGTTACAAAATATTGCAGTTCTTGCTGGTTTACTTCAATCTCAGTGCATTAATTCAATAATAATAATAATAATAATAATAATATAACAATACATATTTTTTAATAATTTTAAACTTACATTTCCCATGAAATAAACCTCTCTGTCCTTACTGTTGTATTTCTAGCATTTTGTATAAACAAACGACAAATAGGTAACCGCTGCAGTTGGAAATCAGCGGTTTATGTGCATAGTTGGTTCTTAGTTACAGAGAAATACGGGTACAAAGAATGTAATAAAGATGGATGTACAACGTAAATCACATCACCATTGTTCAACAAAATGTTGACACTTGCGAAATATTGTACAAATGTAAATGAATAAATATAAAGAATGAATATTGTAAATTGTTTATTATTTCTGTTTAAAATAACTGTTAGACGCTTCACGTAAATTATCTTGGATACAAAAATTAGTATGGTGGTACCATTTCTTTTTCTTATTTTCCTGTGATGGGTGTGTCTTGGTGTTACATTCTGTTCTTTGTCTTCTATATTGTAGGGGCTTACTCTTTTGGATCACGTTCTTTCACAAACCCTTGTCTTCCCTAAATTACGAGGTTGTCAGAAACAGCGTGAACCGGGTATATGAGCGTTAGAGGGTTGGTCATACTGATAAGTTATTGAAACTTATGTCATTTTATGAGCTGCTGAAATCTCCAAATCAGATCTCTTCGCAGGCAAATTCAAATGACCTTCGAGCGGTACTGTCTTTTTTAACACTATTTGTTCGGGGCGTCGACCTATAGATATCTTTTGCCCCTACTTCCACCATATGATATGAACCTGCGTGTAATTGTAATTATGGAAGTGTATAGTGTTGAATGTGAGGAAATGAACGTTAAGGACGACACAAATACCCAGTCCCCAGGCCAAGGATATTAACAATCTATAATTAGAATCTCCTTACCTGGCCGGGAATCGAACCCGGGGCCGCCGGGTGACAAGCGGACGCGTCGCCCCCTACATCGCGGGGCCGGACGAGCAGCACTGTTGCCAAATCTGCTCGTGACTTAAGAACGGCTTGAGAACAATCCCGAGAAACCATCTTCAAACACAAACACACACCGTTGGCTCAAGCCAGTGTCACCGTAGCTTACTTCCAAAGGCACGATCCCCTCAGCTCGAAGGTCTGCATTCAAACCGCTATTCGACAGGAGAAAGCTATGTGCCACTACCGGATTTTACCTTCTCCCTTCCTACTATCATATATCATGTCATTCGTCTCATCCTATTATCTTCTATGACGAGGTTGACGTCACGAAGGGCATCCTGTTATAAAAAAAACATCTTGACAGTTTCATCTCACCACAAACCCGAGACCGTAGAGAAACAGGACAAGGAATGGACATACGTTAGGTTATAACGACGTGCACCCTTAGCCAGCAGTCCGCATTTCAAATCATCCACGCTGTGACGTCAGAGCTCTCTCAGGGGAAGGCCTGCGCGTTCGGTTATATGAAGATAAGCGTGCGTAATATTTTTTTACAATTGGCTTTACGTTCCACCGATACTGATAGGTCTTATGACGACGAAGGGATATGAAAGGGATAGGGGTAGAAAGGAAGGTACAGCCCCAGCATTTGCCTGGTGTGAAAATGGGAAACCACGGAAAACCATATTTAGGGATGCCGACAGTGGGGTTCGAACCCACTATCTCCCGAATGCTGGATACTGGCCGCACATAAGCGACTGCAGTTATCGAGCTCGGCAGCATGCACTTTAAATCGCCCGCGCTTATTTAGTCACAGCTCCGTCACTCCTCCAAGGGGAGACGGCAAAGAACCTGTGTGAGGTTAGGTTTCCTTCCGTGGCCAAGGTAGGTTAACACACGTGTCAACCACACCTACAAGTCACCTCACCAGTTTGGCTTCTCCAAGGGGAGCCCGTAAATAGCCTGTATGAGGTTAGGTTAGCGATCCTCGTAGCGAGGTTAGGTTCACACGTCATCATGGCGTCATAAGCTCAACTACCAGTCACCTAACCGATTTGTGGCTCCTCCAAGGGCGCCCGATTGATTCGGCTCCTCCAAAGGGGTCCGCGACCTTTCCGACTCGGCTCCTCCAAAGGGAACCCCCCGATTCGGCTCCTCCAAAGTGGCCTGTGAGGTTAGCATTGCCCTCATACGTAAGGGTATGGCATCATAACCTCACATCTGGGTCAAAGACACCCCAGGTTGACCAGTAAGGTTAGTATTGTCCTCGTAAGTTTGGATATGATGTGATAACCTCACCTGGGAGTCTAAAGGACCCATGATCATTCCCTGACCAATTAGGGCCCTCCAATGTAGTCTGTGAGGTTACGGTTGCTCTCGTCCGCAAAGTCGTGGCGTTAAGCTGCGTCTTAACCTCGCCGAGAGTTCATTGAACTCGGGCAAGAACTCCCTTAGTTAAACTACTAGGTCAATGACCTAGAAACGTCATAGCTACACTACTCAAACAGCGTGGGGGGGGAAATGCTGATGCAGCATCCATTGTTTTAGAACATAATTTGCCCTTTTACTTCCCGCCATATCACTTACTTCGCAGGAAAGGTGGCAACATGGTTGTAAGGTATCGATACTGCCATCGCTGTGGTAGAACTGCATAGTTACACCCCACAGGTGCACACGTATGTTATGTCTTTGTTGGTGCGCGAGCTGATCTAGTGTGTTCGTCCAGCTGCAGGAATGGAGGCAAGCAAAGAAGAGCAGAAAAGTGTGGTTCGTTTTCTGGTGTCCCAGCGCTATGAAGACATTTTGCTGAAACTGCGACGCGCCATAAAGTCAAAATGCCCTGGAATTCTGTCGGACGGAGTCATCCTGTTGCGTTCGCCCTCATACTTCCAACCTAGCAATGGCTAAGCGTCATTGATTTAGTTAGAAAACTCTTCAACATCATCCGTCAAGCCCGGATATTTCACCTTGTGATTTTCACATTTTTGGCGACCTGAAGAAAGACATTCGTGAACGTCGTCTCATCCGGACGAGGAAGTGCAAGAGTGGGGGCGGTTATGGATCCGTCAGCGACCTACCTCTATCAGCAAAACTGGAATTGATCGACTCATCTCCTAGTGGGGTAAATGTATTAACGCGTTTGGTAATTACTTTTGAATAAAACCATTCCATGGTCACGTTATAGCAAGTGTTCAGTTTTCACTTGACTCTTCCACTTATACCTGACTAGCTGATGTACCCGTGCTTCGCTACGGGATTCTCAGAAAGACTGACTTGGTCGTTTTCCTAACTGAATTCAACATAGGTCATTATAAAAACGTCCAGCGGCGCGAAGAACATACAACAAACAATGGTCAATGTAAAGTTATTGTTGATCAGTGTTATGCGCTTTGGATATTTTAGGCCTTCTGAAATACCACTCTTATCATAGTCGGTACAGTAAAACTGAATGAAACATAAATGATAGGAAATTGTATTGTCTATAACTGTTGTTATGTAGTACCGTACTATTCGATAGCATCAATAACATAGGTACCGGTATTTAAAAATTAAATTTCAGGCGCCTTCCCCTAAACTACCATTTCATCTCGGGAAAATAAAATTATTTACAGCTTAGACTGTAGTTTCTTATTCCCGGACTCTATATAGCGGTTTTCGTTAAATTCTGTTAACCCATTTTCTCGTGGCTCGGCGTTGATGTGGACTTAGCAACAAAATTACAAATTCATTAATATCTGTTGTTATCAGAGCCGGTACGGTAAAAATGTATAAGACATAAATGATTGGAAATTGAATTCTATATAACTTTAGTTATATAGTATTCATCGATAGGACTGCTCATAAAATAAATATTCGATAATTCAATTTAAGTCCTTCCTCTAAACTACCATTTCACTCAGTGTGAATAAAATGATTTATAGCCTAGATTGTAGCGGCTCATCCCCCGACTTTACATACCGATTTTCATTACATTCTCTTCAGCCGTTTTCTCGTGATGCGTGTACATACATACAGACAGACAGATAGATAGACAGACAGACAGAAATTACGGAAAAGTAAAAAGTACATTTTCTTGTTACTATGGGCATGACCGATACAGAAATACCATTCTTTTCAAATTCTGAGCAATGTACAGACAAAACTCTTATTTTATATATATAGATAGATTTACGTTGTTTCCGACTACTCTGTATATAACCTATTTCTACATTCCTGTACCATCTAGTGCACTCTTCATTCCAACCTACCAGCAATCCTTATTTGTATGCTTCATTTGATGCTAATACGCTATCCATACCATGCATTTCTTAACCAGGAAATATCACGACAGAGATAAATGTGACCTTGAAAATATAAAAGAACTCTTACTCGTGTGGCAGATGTTAACTTTCAGAACGTGTTCGTATGGAAATGTACAAAATGCTTCTGTCGCTTACACGAGTTCCACTGACTTGCATTATAAGTGCAAGCATGCTTAAAGCACGGAGACTCAACTTTCGCCTCTGGTAGTCCATCTTCTTAATATTTTCATTTTCTATCCAGGTATGGAAACATTTCACATGTATAGGTGGTGGTAGTAATAAATGTTTTAAGGCGAAAAACACCTGGGAAAACATTTCCTTTTACCGGGCGAGTTGGCCGTGCGCGTAGAGGCGCGCGGCTGTGAGCTTGCATCCGGGAGATAGTAGGTTCGATTCCCACTATCGGCAGTCCTGAAGATGGTTTTCCGTGGTTTCCCATTTTCACACCAGGCAAATGCTGGGGCTGTACCTTAGTAAGGCCACGGCCGCTTCCTTCCAACTCCTAGGCCTTTCCTATCCCATCGTCGCCATAAGACCTATCTGTGTCGGTGCGACGTAAAGCCCCTAGCAAACATTTCCTTTTAATGCTAATCTCTAATGCAGGAGATTTCTAGTAGGATTTATTTATTTATTTATTTATTTATTTATTTATTTATTTATTTATTTATTTATTGATTGATTAATTAATTAATTAATTAATTAATTAATTTATTTATTTATTTAACAAAAAATATCAAGGTTTTGAATTACACAGTTCCACGGTGTGGAATGGAATAGCACAATGCGAACGTAAAAAAATCCTTCAGGCAGAATTCAATGTTAAAACATCATAGGGATATGAGCTAGGAATTTTAGTGAAATAAAAGATAATAAAGTATGACATTATATTATTTAATTCCAGAAAAATAAAATCATTCCCTTAATAATAGTTATCCGGTCGATTAGATTAGCAGTTTGCCTTTTTCTACCACTAAGTGCGCTAATTTACCGAGCTCGATAGCTGCAGTCGCTTAAGTGCTGCCAGTATCCAGTAATCGGGAGATAGTGGGTTCGAATCCCACTGTCGGCAACCCCGCAGACGGTTTTCCGTGGTTTACCATTTTCACACCAGGCAAATGCTGGTGTGTACCTTAATTAAGGCCACGGCCGCTTCCTTCCACTTCCTAGACCTTTCCCATCCCATAATTCCCATAATTATGTAAATAAGTTAATTTGGCTAGAATTTCAATAACAAGGAAAAGGTGTAAAGAGAGTTTTTCCGGAATTGAATTTAGGCCGGAAGAGGTTTTCGACATTTATATTTTTGGTTTGATGGAGCTATTCAAGACTAACGATTTGAAAACCTTCCGGGACCTTTAGCCCTTCAACTTTTGGCAATTTTGAGGAAAATGCTTAATTTGACGTTTTTCGTAGTTCGTTTTTCTCTGCTAAGAAATGCTTTCAACAACTATATAAATAAAATTGTAACGACCGTGTGTCTGTACATTGAATATTTTGGTGAAATTCCCGTACAGTTAACCGTTTCAGTTGTAATAATGACAATCTACATATTTTTTAGCTTTGGTGTCTGTTTGTCTATAACTTGAAAACTATTGGACATATTTCTACAATCCTTCATATTTAGAACCCACCTGTCTTTGGATAGGTTTTAGGCTCAATATTGTTTCTAAATCCCTGAACTGACTGATGGTTTACGAAACTGAAACCGTGATTTTGCACTCCCACTAAATATACACAAACAAACATAATGGAAATCTCTCTGCCTTAACGAAAATCAATTTCTAAAGCTTTTTCTCATGTGCATAATTTCTATACGAGGATTAATAAGGGAGATGTCATTAACGGACCGTTTTTCGGTACAAGTCCCACCGGACAACTCAAGAGCAGGTGCGTGTCAAGCACATTTCTTGTAACTTGTAAACTACTGAAGATATTTCAACCAAACTTCATATTTAGCATCCAACTCTCCAAAGGTAGGTCTTAAGGTCCATACCATTTCAAATTACCGGAATGGACTTGGGGTTTATAGGAAACCGAAATAGTGATTTCACTCTCCCACAATATATACAAGACCAACCTGACTGGAAATCGACCAACCTTGATGGAAATCCACTTCTAAAACTTTCTTCTAATGTGCATCTTTTGACGGCAGGTTTAATAAGGGAGAAGTCATGAAGGGTCGGTTTTCCAGGCTAAGTCCAGCGGACATAACCCAAAAGGTGTTGTACGTGGAGCAGATTACTTATCATTCTATATAAATAAAATCGTAACGACCGTGTGTCTGTGCATTGACCATTTTGGTGAAATTTTCGTACAGCTATCCGTTAGGGGGTAATAATGAATATCCGTATGTTGTTTAGCCATAGTTTGCATAAAGTCCTAAATTTTACACCCCTCGCCCAAAATCAAGATAGCGGCTCAATCTGCCGGACGAGCTAGAATATTTAAATAGGTAAAATTCTACGTTTCAGCCTGTGACCGACGGAAAACTACCAGGGTCTTTATAAATTTTTAACCTTTTATCTCCGAAGAATATCGAAATATGGAGGCAATTTTAATGACGGTGAAGACCTCCGTTTCGTGGTATTTCGCGGCTAAGCGGTAAGTCCTATCAAAAAACGGATGGTTTAATCTCGGTTCAATTTGATGAGATATACAACTTTGGTCTTATGACGTTTCGTCGTATCTCTATTCCGTATACGCTATATTTGTCTCTATTTCACGATTATAACTACATTTCGCTCTCTGTACACGTATAATTCGAAGTTATAATCACTTGTACAAAAGGTAGAATCATCTAATTCTACATAAACATTGGCCCACCCAGTATCCATACGTGAGCCAAATTCTATGTTTTAACTGTCATATTAGTACCCAAAAGTGAGAAATCCTTACTCACATTTTACCCTATTCAACGTACCTAACTCAATTTTACCAAAAAATAGATGAGACAAGAGAAGATATCTTAAAAGCAGCCATTTAGATCGCTAAATGAGGCGTGTTATGGTACAATCCGTTTGTCGATATGATGTATCATTTAGCAGCAGATAATCTGTATATGCAATATTGTAAACATGCTTTTTTGGTCTACTATTGTAATCACTGCTCTCCACATCGACTTTGACTGGCAGTAGGAATGGGATCCTTTTACTACTTTGTAACTAGCATTAGTAAGGAGAGACTACAATTGAAATTAAAAATTTCCTTCTTGATTTGACTGGCAGAAGTCAAGGGAGCATGCAATTTTGTTGAAAACTCCCCTAACCGATTGTGCTTGGGTGTAGGCAAGTGTGCCCAAAATTATAAACAAATTTGCCCATCTAAAATGTGACTGGCATGAGGCATAGTGGCCTTGCTATTATAATGAAATCTCACCAACTGGGTGTGACTGTCATTAAGAAAAGGGGCCTGTCATTAAATGACAACAGCACAACTCAATTTTGACTGGCAGTAGAGAAGGTGCCTGCTATTATAATATAAACTCCTCAATTCTAATCTGTCTGGAAGTAGGAAAGGGCGCCTGCCATTGTAAAGAAAACTCCCCAAAATAGATTGTAACCGCACAGTACATAATGGGGCCTCCCATAATAATGAAAACTTACATATTAGATTGTGAATGGTAGTAGGCAAGTGAGCCTGCCGTTATCATCACAACTCCGCAACTCGCACTTTACATTGGGAACAACGTATGTGAACCTCCCCCTGCTGTTTCTGGATAATGCTAAGGGACATGCAATTCAAAAAAGTGTTATTCACTGCATGTACAGTAATTTACTTCGATATCCGTATACTGTGTAGAATATCGTAGCGAGGCACGGGCATATTTGCTAGTTAAAACTAAAAGAAAGAAAACGAAGAAAAGTCAACCAATATCAAAACCAGTGGAAAAATTAAAAAATAACATGATTCATAAAATGAAACAACATTTAACAGTAAAAATACTGAAAATAGGAAGAACGAGGAAAATTAAAGATTGGAAGTAAAATTTACAGCTAGACACAGATATCACACATTCTGTATTGTAAAGATACAGTACGATTGGTGAAAGTGAACAGCTAGGCACAAATTTATGGAGGCAATGACAGAGTCATCTAGAGCCTGTGTTCGCCATCCTAAAATCACAAATTAACAGCCCCCAGGGGTCCCCTTTTAGTCGCTCCGTATGACAGGCAGGAATTTCCATAGATAAGAGTATGTTCTACTACCCAAAGTGCTTCACATCCATCCTCTTGATGTTAGTAATCCATCGCTTCAATTTTATAGATGCATTCCTATTCAATACACATAAATGGCCATTCAGTTGATATTGAAATTTCTTGTGATATGCTTGGATAACTCTGGGCTGGCCAGTCTTCTTCCACTCTATTCCCTACTACCATGAATGACGCTCCACTGATTTTTGCCATTACCTATTCGAGTCTCGCAGACCTCGTCTTTCTCCCTTTGTCCTCCTTCCCTTGCTGGTCCTCACTCTCACTCCCAGGAGACAGACTTCACCACATGCCTAACATCGAGCAGTTGTAAGGTTGGTTAGGGACGACAAATCTCTCCTCCCCAAATTCCTTCGTAAATCTTGCAAAGTGTCTGCACGTCTCCTCTTCGGGGCCGTGCACCTGTAGAATACAACGTAAAAAGTTGGTGGTTGGCTACTAAGGCAGAACACTTTGGTATGAAAATAATGTCAGGACAGTGCTAAAAGTCTGCAGTCCAATGTCGTGGGTCTTGAATAATGAGAATTATACGAAAATTAACATTTATAAAACTGAAAAGATGCCAGCTAGAAGGAAACCTAGGAGGACTGATTGCGAGGAAAGTAATACTGAACTGGAATTGGTGGATCATTTCAAGTGTTGAGGATGGCTATTCACACTGGATGTTAGTGTAGTAAGCAGTGACGGGCATTGGCTAAGACATAGATGTAAAATATTGTCATTGCTTGATTAGCAACATAACGTTCCTTTGAAAGCAGAGGATGCATCTCGAAGAAGTTACCGATACAACTAGAGAGAATATGAGGTGTAATTACCAGCTGATTCAGTCTCCTCTGAAGTTAAAGACGTTGCTGACGTTGGAATACGTAACTGTTACAAAAATGTGTTAGGATGGCCACTGTTAGTGATGCTCTTGCCTTGTCGTATTTTCTGCTTACTTTTCATAAATTGATTATAAACCTTTACTTTAATTGCATATGTTAAGTTATTGATGCTATACGAATCGTAGTTACGAAATTAGTCTGACTCATTTCTGTTAATTATTTCAAAAACTCAAAATCCCTTCAAAACTTACCTCATATAGCAAGTTATAACCGCGAGCGTTATAAGAGAGTGCTTGGGCTAATATCAGTGTAACCCGACAAAGATCGTGTCTAATGATGGCCCATCCTCCAGCGATACTTGGGTTATGATGTCGGCCTCCCTTCTTGCTTCTCATAGCCACGCGCCTAGCGCACCCCCCTTACAGCCACCCCCCCCCCCCCCTCCGTTCCAGCAATAGAGAAACTGAAACTCTTCGCTGGTTCCATAGAACAACCGAGTGATGATGCCAAAATTATCGCTACTTGCGCGAATATGCAGAGGTAAAGAAAGGAATAGGCCCTGAATAAAACATTTAACTAAGAGTTATTTATTTGTAAGAGGTTCACGAAACCATTGAGCATACACTAAGTGCCATGTCTGGTAGTATGCGAAATCGTATCAATGTGTAAAGTCAATTCAGAGAGATCGCGTTTGTGGTCAACACTAATGTGTAAGAAAGAAATCGCCATTGCGCCTGCGAAAACCGCTGACTGAAATGATTCAGCTTAGAACTTTGGCTGGTGACGATCTTTCATCTATGGTTCAATATCACCGGGCGAGTTGTCCGTACGGTTAGGGTCGCACACCTGTAATCTCGCATCCGGGAGTTAGTGGGTTCGAATCCCACTGTCGGCAGCCCTGAAGATGTATTTCCGTGGTTTCTCATTTTCACGCCAGGCAAATGCTGGGACTGTACATCAATTAAGACCCACGGCCGCTTCCTTCCTATTCCTAGGCCTTTCCTGTCCCATCTCCGCCGTAAGACCTATCTGTGTCGGTGCGACGTAAATCAAATAGCAAAAAATAAAAAAATAAAAAAAGGTTCAATATCATGCGAAGAGCCTCAAAGATATTCTCATTCTTTAGGACACATGTACTGCGAGTCAGTATTTCTCCAACAACGTCACATATTCGATAGGAGCAACAACGAAATGATTTCTCACACATCGGCTGGGTGGTTGGCGTCAAGGTCTTGCATTCAAAAGGTCCCGGTTTCGATTCCAATCCGAGCCGGGGATTTAAGCCGGTGTTGGTTAATTTTTTCCTAATTCGGAGTGTGAGTGTTTGTTTTACTCCCCTACACAGCCCCTCGTTTTCACACAACACACTACCACAGAAACACTGAATTGTGAATTCATCTCTCTACATACTGTACAGTAGGATTAGTGTCAGGAAGTGCATGCGACCTTAAAACAGGGCCAAGTCCACATATGTCACATAATTCACCTCCCAGGAGTCCTTCATTGTGGCGGTAAATCTGCCAACATGGGGCTGACGTATTTGAGCACCTTTCACCGGACTGAGCCAGGATTGAACCTTCTAACTTAGACTCAGAAAGCCAGCGTCTTAACCGTCTAAGCCACTCAGCCCGCTTTGGATAGACATCATCATCATCATCATCATCATCATCATCTTACTCGCTGTGAAGTATAACAATATCGCTTTTCGAATGCATCAATTTTTCCAATATTGTGGTTTCTTGGACTGTAAGTTTCACTATAATTCTGACACATCAAATCTGCTAAAGTTCCTTGTTACTGTTAAAATTCAGAATTTTTTTTACGATTTCTTCGGTAAGTCTCTTGTCTTCGTAGCAGTTTTTCAAACTGTAATCCTCTTAGAGAGTATGTCGCCACCTCGACCGATAAATCCTCTCAATTTTTAATATCAATTTAGCATTTTTGTACAGGGTATAAGTACTTGGAGAATCTCTAGGAACGATTCCCTGACACGTAAACATGGAAAAATGCCCGATAAATATACATCCGGAAATGCTTCATTTATGGGGTATTGCTGAAAGAACATTTTAAAAAGACACATTACATTTTTTACATTGGCAGCTCATTGGAAGTGCTCATGTCGCAGCAATTCAAATAAAATGTTAAAAGTCCTCCTCGTACACTTCTTTCCAGCCTACACCTAAAGCATACACAGCCACAGTTGTGGGAACCGGAGCGCGGGTGTTGGCGCGTTGTCGAATTAAAGTTCTCCATGTTGAAATAGCCCACAGCTGGCACGGTATGTTTTTGCCACCATCCAAATAGTACTATCACTAAACTCGAGCAGAGTCAAACCCGTGATTTTGAGATTATGGGCCCAACGCGCTAACCATGCACATACATCGCTAACATCACTCGACTATCTGAAAATAGTAACTGTTTTAACACGCTTACGTTGTTGGAGTGTCTCTCGTACACGCACTTCAAACAATAATAATAATAATAATAATAATAATAATAATAATAATAATAATAATAATAATAATTGTACCGGGCGGTACACCTCCACGCCGCTAATTCAAACTTTGCGCCAGTTAAAACTCCTCTACTGGAGGAAGCCTGAACTTTAACTTCCATATTAATTCAACGATTTCTCAGATGATGTCATTACTATAAATTTTGAAGTGTTCTGAACTATGTCAGTTTCGATTCGTTTTTGTTTTATCTGTGGCAAGAAGTGCGAACATTCTCTTCTAGATGGCACTACTGAAGGACTACAATTATGCACCCTAGTGCGAAGTGAAGGAACTGTGTTTTTGGAGAAATTTTGGATTCATAAGTTTGTTCTTTGTTAAATTTCTTTCAGGCATTGTTTAAGTTGGCAATATTAACCCTTTCTTTCCGCCAGTTTTGAAACTGACCAATGAGGAATTTCTGTAATTAATTTTCCACCAATAAGGTGTTTCTTCTTCGTCTAGTGTAGTAGTTTTTGCCATTATCCAATAAAAGGCTTGTGGGCGGGTGTTCTCATTCCTGAAACGCCTCGAACTTTCCACGAGGGTATATAAACTGCTGATTTTCGGGTCTCCGCGCTACTTCAGTAACATCTAACAGTGTGTAAAGTACGTAGCAGGGGGCGGGAAGCGCCTCTTTCTTCGGGCAGCAGTTCAACCACCAGGTAATGGCCTTTTAATAACTTATTTTCTTGCTAGCTCAGCAGTTTAACTCTCGGGGCAGGTCCGAAGCCTTTTTACCATGTAACTTCCCCTTAAAATGTAAAGACACTTGGCATCTATTCTATCTTTTTAAACTACATATTGGGATAGAGAGTGCTTAACCCTCTCTAGCTCCCACTCATATTGCGTTGAGGTGAACTTATTTTCACAACCGTTTCTTCCTTAACGTAATGTAAATTGTCTCCTTCTATAAGTCACCTCTTTAGTATGGGATTAGCCCTTGCATTAGAGGCCTAGCGCCAAGTAGGTTTTAATAAGGCGTATTTGGAGTGCAGTTTCGCCTCCTCTCTAGTTGGTATTGTGGAGGCCATGTAATATTTCTGTTTCTTCACTGAATAGGCCTCAGTAGGTTGGGTATTTTTACCCCTGTGTATATGTCCTTGGAGGACAGCTTGAAAGTGGAGTTTGGTGTGGCCTTTGATAGGCTTGAACTTAAGAGCGGGTCGCTCTTTCTTAAAATTTGTTTCTGCGTGCCTCGAGGAGGCTTTACTGTGTAATGGGGAGCAAGAGCTCCTGGGCATGATTGGGGTCTTCTGCCCCTTTGTTTAATCTTGTATATAGTAAAGTTGGGCTCATTGCTCAAGAATTATGTGTCTGGCTCTCGGAGCCGAAATCCTGTAACACTGTAATTGTACATCCTCGATTGGTTGCTTTGCTACTCTGTACCTGCCACTCTTGTTATTTCTTGATTTTGCAAAGAAAATATAACCTTGTTAAATTAACTTTAATTTCGTATTTTGAGACCTGTTCACCCCAGCAACTTCTTTCACCTCTGCAGATCCACAATACTCCGTAATAATAATAATAATAATAATAATAATAATAATAATAATAATAATAATAATAATAATAATAATAATAATACACCATCTTCGTTCTGTCACGCAGACTGATACCATTGTCTTTACACTCTCGCCAAAGGTTCTTGAGTCTTTGACTTCTTCTTGCTCGTTCTTCCACTGAGATGTTCCGTGGCTTCGCACGTTGCTCTTCGGACAAATCCCTCATCCTCGCAACCTTCTTCCTAAATGATCTCCTTTCTTTTATATCCTCCTCCTCGATACCTATTTCTTCCAAGCCATTGTGCACCTGCGTTGCTTTTTCCACATTTTCTGCAGAAGAAGTATCCTGTTGGCCAATCTCTCAGGGTTCATTCCTTTGATATGCCCGTATAACGTCAGTCTCCTTTTCCTCATCACAGTCGTGATTCTTTCTACTGTCTTGTAGAGCTCCATATTTGATCTTAACCGGAATGTGTTTGGGTCACTCGTCGACTTTCTTGGGCCTAAGATTTTTCGTAAGAATCTTCTCTCTCTTTCTTCAAGGACTGGGTCTGCCATCCTCGTCAAGGTTTCTGGTCCATAAAGGCACTCCGTTCTAACCACTGTGCAGTAATGTTTTAACTTGGCCTGAATTGAGAGGGACTTGGACTTATAGGTATCATGACATAGTCTGAATCCCAACTCCATCCTTCTCACTCTCTCATTTAATCTCTCCTTTTCATCTCCACTGGGGATGAGTATTTCTCGCAGGTATTTCAATTCTTGCACACGCTGAATAACCCCCTTACAGTCGCCTTATTTTTTATATAGAATCCATGAATGCTGTATTTTCGAAGGGGATTCTTACCCCTATTTTCACCGCAACATTTTGTAGTTCATCAACTTGTTTCTTGAATGTTTGATGGTTGTCTATAATAAGAACGACGTCGTCTGCGAAGACAAGGAAGTCCAACATCATCGCATAATAATAATAATAATAATAGAATAGATTCAAACATGGGCATTTCAGGATGTATGTGTATAGGATAATTTTTCACTGTTTTGATGTGAGAAACCCGACTCTTTCCGATACACCCTGCATAATAGGCCCTGCACGTCTTTCTATAATTTATGCTGTAATCCCTAATTACGTTGTCTATTTTTATTTGAAGAATACGTTGCATGCTTTCGAAGTCGTGAGTTATGCATGTGAACGATTAAGTCGGCCCTTTGAATTTGATGCTTGAAGGAATAAATCAATGTGACCGTATTGTCTTAAATACACCGATGGGCCATTGCATTATGACAACCTAACTAATACGATGTAGGGCCTCCTTTTGTTTGTAGAACCCAGGCCTTTAGGCGATGTATCGATTCATCGAGGTGGCGGAAGGTATTCTGTAATATCTGGTACCACGAGGGCAACAGCAGTTTTTCCAGTGGGCAAACACTGCTGGTTGGTTGAGTAGCATGAACCTGATTCTCCAAGTCGAACCACAAAATAATGTTCAATGGAGTTCATATCGGGGCTAGTAGAGAGATACGTCATTAAAGCAAATTAATATCACATTCATCAAACAAGGCCTTCAAAATCCTGGCCGTTTGGCATGGCAGATTGCTCTGTTGGATGTGGACACGAATATCACGGAAGATTGTTAACATGAACGGATGGAGTTAGTTCCAAATAATGCCCAAATATTGGATAGCTGTAAGAGATTGGTATACTGGAATAAAAAGAATAACATCCAAATTATCACACCTCGTGAACAAGCCTGCCTCCATCCAAACGTGCAACAATGTACCATAACCACCGATGGGTTTCGGCGTACACGCGCTCGACCGTTGACGAGGTAGACCAGGAATCTCTCCAATCATCCACAGTCCAATGGCGATGTTTGTGTGCCCACCGCGCATGTGCTGCTTTAGGTGGAATGCAGTCAGCATTGGGGCATGACTGTGTCGTCCACTCTATAGTCTCATACACAGCAGTGTTCAATGAACCATGTGCTGGGAAACAATGGCGCATTCATCACCGTTTTACCTGTTGGTGACTTCTTGAATTACGACCACTTGGGCGCTCCAAACAACGCACGAAAGCCTCCACTGGGCTCTGGCATCACTGAGCTGCTGTCAACACACTGTTAGACAACGCGTCGTTGTTTGCCTATCCATGCATCATTTTTAGTATGTGCTCACAACAGCGGCACGAGATCAGCTCACAAGCCGTGCCATTTCAGAGATGCTAGTGCCAAGGCAGCGTGCCATCACAATTCTCCTTCTATCAAACGCGTAATGGTAGCCACTGTTCCCACTCTGACGCCGAAGACACTACTAAAAGTAAGACTATATGCCTACCGTATATATATGTGCTGTTCTACCAGCACAACCTGTTATTCTCCCTCGTGAAGGCGCGCTAAATTTTCTCGTGTCGAACTTGTCATAATGCAATCGCTCAATGGTGTGAATTCTTTGGAAGTTTATATATACATTTGCCTGTGAGTCTGTTACACAATATTTTGTATTCATATATGCAATGAATAATCTTATCGTGATCTCTCTCTTTCAGGTAAGAAAACAAGAATGATTATCCTCGAGTACGGATTGAACATTTGACCAAATATCTGCGGACATCAGGGACCCTAAGACCTCCATTGTTCTTCAAACCGTGAGTGTATATCGAAACGGAAATTTATAGTCTGTCCCTGTGCTTAGTTTAGAATGATCGACACAATGAGATCAAGTTTGTATGATGCTCTTGAAGTTTATTTGCTATACATGTTTGTGCAAATACTTGTGTCATTGAACGGTAGGAACATATTAACTACTTGTTTTCAGAAAATATTTTAAAACACTTTAAATATCTCAATTTTATGTATTTGATGCTTAATGCTAAGTTATTCCTTGCTTTACTCTCCATCTTGTCCCCCATAACACGGAGAAAATAGGCCAATATTCATTTGATTGTTAAATATCCTACAAACGTTGTTGACAAGTGCTACACGCTTCCTAGCAATAAGAAGCAATTCTAATAATGTCAAAATTCAAATTATAACATTTTAAAATAAATTTTTTCAAAATTTCCAGCCTTTTTAACAGTATATCACGGTTTCCTTCATGACTATTTCACTGTTTCACGGATAATTATGATATTTTCAGGGATTCCTCCCATTTTATTTATTTTATTTACTCGTGTCAGAAGCATACTTAATCATACAGTTAAAAATAAAGTAATAAATAAACCGTTTACAAAAACGAACAGACAAATGAAGTAGACCTAATTTACTGTACATCTAGACGGTGTTTTGCGAAAACTGAGCCACACCTAGGGCTTTGTCATCAGCAAGCATTAAATCCTGCTCTGAGCATGAAAATGGGCAGAAAGGACATTGATACATATGGCTCACTGTTTGTTTTTCACCACAGTCGCACTTGCTGTCCTCTGATGTGAATCTCCATGTCTTAAGCGAGGACTTAGCCCTTCCGACACCAGTTCTTAATCGGTTAAGGGACCTCCAAGTTGTTCACGTGGCTCCATCCATTCTCGCTGCTTAGATTTCCACAAGGAAAGTCTTGCCTTATCTGGTGGTCCTTTCAAGGGCTTTGATGTCTGGAGGAAACTTTTCCTAGATTTCAGCCTAGATTGAGATTGTTGGTGACCAAACAGCGGGTGAGCTTCAACGTTCTCAACGTTCAGCCGTTCTTGATCACTAGCGACTTCTCGACGAACACTTGGAGGTGCAACGCCAGCAAGATAGTATACCTTCTCACCAGGGGTAGGTTTCAGACATCCTGTGATTAATCTACAAGCTTCATTTAGGGCAGGGTCCACATTCTTGGCGTGGGATGATCTATACAACACAGGGGATGCGCATTCTGGAGCAGAGTAACACAGAGCCAATGCAGTGGTTCTAAGAACTTGTGGCTTTGCACCCCAGTTTGTACCTCTCAGCTTCCTCAGGATGATGTTTCTGGCACTGACTTTATGTTTGATGTTGTAACAGATTTTTCTGAAAATGATGGAGCGGTCCAGCGTTACCCCTAGGTACTTTGGGGTGAAAGAATGTTCCAAGGGTGTTCCATTCCAGAAGACATGTAATTTCCTTGATGCCTCTCTGTTCTTGAGGTGGAAAGCACAAAGCAGAGATTTTGATGGATTCGGCTTTAGGTTGTTAGCCTTGTAATATGTGCCTAATTCCTTCAGAGCACTGTCAAGAGTGAGTTCTACCTCTTCAAAAGTTGCATCCTGGCAGGCTATTGCAAGGTCGTCTGCATATATGAAACTTCTTGTTTTGTTAGGGAGTGGTTGGTCATTGGTACAAATATTAAATAGCAATGGAGCCAGTACGCTTCCTTGGGGCAATCTATTTTTCTGTGATCTCCATCTGCTTCTTTGTCCTTGAAAGTCAACAAAAAACCTACGGTTTTGCAACATGGCTGACATCAATCTGGTACGTTTTGAATCTTTCGTGAGTGTAAAGATCTTATGAAGTAGTATACGATGGTTCACTGTATCATATGCAGCACTGAGGTCAATAAAAAATACCCCTGTAATTTGTCGATTTTCAAACTCATCTTCAATGTACTGTGTGAGGTTGAGAACTTGTGCAACAGCATTCTTGCCTGGTCTAAAGCCTGCCTGTTGTGGAATGAAGTTTTTGTTGATAGTCTGGATGAGTCTGTTGAGTATCATCCTTTCAAAAAGCTTATATAGGTGGCACAGGAGAGATATTGGTCTGTAGTTCCTGGGGTCTCTTCTGTCCTTTCCAGGCTTCAGAACAACAATTAACGTGCTTTTCTCCATTATTTTGGAATCTTGCACATCTCTGGGCAGTTATTATAAAACTGTAGCAACCATTCTTCCGTGTTTCTTCCAAAATTCTTTATTTGCTCAACTCGCATATCATCCAGACCCGTAGCTTTACCTGATTTGCATTTGATTATTGCATTTTCCAACTCAGTGAAGTTGAAATGTTGCATGAGCTCAGACGTTTCTTCATACCTACCTGCAGGTACTTTCAACATAATTCTCCGGGTTTTGACTTCTTGTTTTATTTTGCCATTCATGAGAAGTTGGTGGGCAATTTGATTGGCTGTAACAGAAGAATGTGTGTTACTCACGGTTTGATCTCTGCTCAGCTTCTTTAGGAGTCTCGAGGCCTTTTGGCTGCTCTGCGTCATATCCAATTCTTCCATTAATTTTGACCAGCTCTCTTTTTTCGATGAGGCTATTAGAGAAGTTAGGGCGTGTGCTGCTTTAATAGTTTTCTTGCCCATTGGGTTCTGTTCGAATAGATTGTAGTAGTCCTCCAGTTGGAAGACTGCATCCAGATTAAGACCTTCGATGTAACTGGTGCGACATCCACGGGGAATAGATTTACGAGAACTTTTCTTAACAGCCTCAGTGAACTGTTCATATGCTTCAGGAACTGCTTTGATGTTTTGGACCATATCGTCCAGTACAGCGGGGAATTTTAACCAGTCTGCTTTTTTGAAATTATATCTACGACGAAAGGGAACATACTGAGGCCGGACAGCGGAGTAAAACTGACATAGGATTGGTCTGTGTTGAGACTTGGGGACTGAGTTGCATTCTCCCTTGCTGCATTGTTGTGCTATGTTATTAGTGACGAAGATCAAATCTGGATTATATCCTCTTCTCCAACCGCCATGTTAAAAGAAGGTGGCTGTTTACTATCATGAATAAGAGAGAGTTCCAAATCATCTGCCCAGTGTTGTAGTAGCTCGCCATTGTCATCACTGTGTTCATATCCCCATTCGGCACCATGACAATTAAAATACCCCACCACAAAATTCACTTTCTGGTTTCTAAAGTTCAATGGTTATTTGAAGGAGAAATTGGAGGCTGGAGGTTTGCAGATCGATGTAAATGTACAGTTGGAAAGTTCAATTGTTATGATTTCAATCTCATTCTCTATTGTAAATGCCGTTGACAGAATCAACGTTTCAGGTTTTGTAAATATGGCACTTCCATATTTGCTCTAAGGTATTTCAGCAATAAGTCGCATGCCATGAATTCTGGGTCGCACCTGGTTAATATCTCTGTGGGATTCTTGGATGCAGGCAACGTCACCGTTTTGCTCTCTACAAATTGGGCTCAGCAACTCTTCTTTACAAGATGATATACCTTCATAGTTAAGACATGATTGTAAATTTGGGTCCTGAAAAGGACTTACTTTGATATTTCTTTGCTGTCATGTTAAATTCTACTTGGTCACCTGAATGACATATTTTACAAAAGATGCTTCTGGTGTGAGAGAAGCAGCCGTCTAGGAAATATCCTAGTCCGTTGCCCAGGCAGCGCCCGGATGAATGTAATTAATATTCCTAACACATCCTGCGGGAAGGCTTCTCTCTTGCTCCCCATTCCTCCATAGTGTTGTATTACAATCTGTACCCCCATTCAAGTCCCTGGGATTTATATTCGATTTTGTATAACATATTTATTCACAAATATAGTAATATTTTCAGGTGCTAGGAATAAAAATTCGACAAATATATCTACATCACAGTTTATGTCAGTGACTGAGGTTCATTTTGTAGGTGGAGACTTGATACATACTTTAAAAAAGGAAAAGTACGAAAATTCTTATAAAGTTGGAATTTATCAGGAAAACAGTGTTATATTGATAAAAAGGCGAGAAATGTTGAACATTTATTTTAAAATGTTATAATTAAAATTTTGACACTGTTGAAGTTGCTTCTGGTTGCCAGGAAGCATGCCAATACTGGGATATGTGGAGCAGTTTCCAATAACTATTGTATCGTATTTAACAATCGAATGAATATTAGCCTTTTTTCCTCTGTTAAGTAAATTTAAATTAAATTATGCTTTTTTGGCTAATAAGTCTCCTAAAGGTTACTTCATATTTAATTAGAAAGTAGCCAAACGTCAGAATACTCCTAGCATAAAGAACATGCCCACTTAATTCCCATCTAACCTACCTGCATATAAAATCGAATATTTATCTGTATGAGCCCCCTGTGGGTGGGGGCGGTAGAATAACTCCCACGGTATCCTCTGCTTGTCGTAAGAAGCGACTAAAAGAGGCCCAAGGGGCTCTGAACTTTGGAGCGTGGGATGGCGACCAAGGGGCCCTTAGCTGATTCCTGGCATTGCTTCCACTTACTTGTGGCAGGCTCCTCACTTTCATCTATTCTGTTCGACCTATCTTGGTCAACTCTTGTTCTTTTCATACCCCGAAGGTATTACGTATGGAAGTCTAGGGAGTCTTTCATTTTCATGCTCTTCGTGGCCCTTGTCTTCCTTTGGCCGATACCTTCATTTTTCGAAGTGTCGGACCACTTCCATATTTTCCCTCTGATTAGTGTTATATAGAGGATGGTCCTAGTTGTACTTCCTCTTAAAACAATAATCACCACCATCACCACCTTATCTGTATGATTGGAATATTAATCTGGCAATTAGATATTATATATTCGACAAGACAAGTAATTACTAACGGCTCGTCTAGTTAAACTTTAGTCTGTTTGTCTATTACAACATTTCAGTAAAATTGGTGGAACTTCATGAAACTTGGTGTGTATATTTTACGTAAGGCTGATTAGAATATTTCGCTGTACACTTTTCCATCTGTGCTGAAAGGTGGCGCTTTTGAAAAGCAGAACTGAACACAATGAGAAAAACGAATTAACATAGTTTAAACGAAATAATTTGTATTGCGAAGGCAATAATAAACGTTATTACCAGAGTTCGTTTTTTAGACACTGATAGGTTAGAATGCAAAGTTACTGAAGCGCGTAACAAGTACACTCTACCCTTTACAACGGTTATGCTATGAGAGTTGCATAGACATTACGGGTACGACCTCTTGCTATATTCTGGAAGAACGGGTTGCGCGTCACTCCCTACTAACCAAATTAGTTTGCATTCTTACCTATTACTGTCTTAAAAATCCGTTATTCCCATCTTTGCTCGAAATGTAAAAAAGTTAACCTACAGGCAACAGTGAGACCCATTAGTAAACCTATTTGTCGAACGAACTTTAGCGAAAATATTGGCTGAGGTGGAGAATGTAGTTCCCGTTCTTTTCACTTAAAGGTAAGCACCTAATCTAAATTATATTGATAAGAATTAAAATGTTTTATTTGTCAATGTTAAAAGTGCCAAATTTTTGTCCCTGGAATACTGTTCTTTATCTTTATCTGTACTTACCTGTTCACTGAAAAATAAATATTACTAATACGTAATTATTGACCTGCCTTTTGATTATCGATAACCTCCTATCTCACGAGCCTACATGTTAAATATTGACAATTATGGATTTAGAACAAAGTCGTGAGTGAGGATATGAGGTGAGGAATGTGTGACTTTGCAACTCTACTTCATCAGTAAACAGAGAGGTCAGTAACAATTAAATTTAACGTAGACATTAGCTAGCTACCATAATTACAATTGCAGTTTCTGGGTAATGCCTTGCTGTAACCTCGTTAAGACAAGAACACAAGCAAGCTTGCACGGAATTAATTTCGAGTTAGTTAACATTCTTAGCACAGCCAATAAATATATTCTCCCATAGAAGACTGTCTACTTCCAGGCTCCAGTTTTGCGATTCAACCTCGAGAAGAAATCTCTTCTCTCTTTGTAATCTCGCCTAAGAGTAAGTTAGGCAGTTCCAAACTTCTGGTATGGAAACGAAATTGAAACCGTTTACCTACTGAAATTTTTCGCAAGAACAAACAGAATTAGTAAACAGTCTGAAGTGGGGGAATGTTCAACATATTCAAGTTTAGATATATAAGCTGTAATCTATACGTTTATCGTACTTTTAACCTATAATTTAGAACATGTAATTAACTGGCGGCTTGATTTGGATCCTAGCACAGTCGGTTATAATCTGAGTTCTTATGTATGAAGTACAGATGCAGTAATGAACTGCCTCCCTAGCTTATATTCCAGCCTTAAAATAATAGCTGAAAGAAGTTTTATCTCCCAGAAAAATCACATTTATGGTAGGAGATAAGTATGATACGGTCTGTTTCATTTCAAACCCTTCCTCCAGCATTTATATGTTTCAACGATGACAAACAGTATCGAATAAAAAAACAATCAATCAATTATGTGTAAATAGTTTGAATAAGATAGGTATAGATGACTAAATAAGTGAAAAAAAAACATCAAATGATAGATTTCCCTAGTTTCATGAGTATGGTCCCTAATAGACCTCAGAGTGCAATTAAAGCAACTGATGTAATGAATTATTTTATTGCACCGAACCTTCTACAAAAATCGGCGAAGAATTTACAGGTGGTCCCTCTGGCTGCAATCATTAAAACAATTAGAGTCGCAGAGAGTTTTGAACGGCAGGTAAATAGATATTCCTCTTCTCTACTTCGACTTATTCAGGATGATTCTTACGGGACTCGAATCGTTCGATGGAGTCTGTAATGTATCCGTGGGGAGAAAGTGGCTTAAAGACGATGCTTTCAGCACGTCTATTGCTGCCATCATTGGATTGGAAATGTATTTAGAGTGTCAAATACAATGTGAGTATATTAGTACAACGACGCATTCTAGAGGAGTGGTCTTCGGAAGGCATAGGAACATCCCCGAATTTCGTACATTTCATAACAGTTAAAGGGAGAGAAAAAGTCCTAGTGATGTGAAAATCATGGTCAATAGTTTGTTCAGTGACTCTAAACTACTGCTATGTCCAGTACTTAATCATAATCACTATTTGATAGGTAATTTTAAAGAATCAACATGAAGACAAAGTTACTCGGCTTGCAAAACTCTACCAAACATGTTACAAGTACATGTGTGATTGTAGAATTGTGTTTAGAAAGGCAGGCGCCAAAATCACGTATCATGACGTCTAGTAACATTGAGTTGCATTTCTAGTGTCTCATTTCATTGCTGGAAATTCTTTGATATCGAAGGGTAGATTCTATTTTTGACAATTATTTAGTTACAAGCGCCTAACCAATGAAGCTCGACCTAACACACAACATAATATGGGAAAAAGAAGAGCCTCTGTAAGGAAATCATGAAATCATGATATATGCTGTACGCGTCACGTATACTGAGCTTTGCACTGTACAGCAATAATAACCCCAACCCAAAGGATATATCAGATATTGTAATTTAAATGTAAATCATTAGTATGTGAATCAGATATTTATAGGACGACACTTATAAAGTATTCAGTGGATAATAATTAATATGTAGTTGTTTTATAGAATAAATGTAAATTATTATAAAGTTTGAACTCTGCATTTAGATCCTGTTGTAATAACTCAATGTATTCTATATTATTATACAATCTTCCTGCAACAGCTTCAGGTTGCCCAAGGGCAAAGGGTAACTTAACAACAATATTGTATATAGATACAGTAGATGAGATCGTATGAGGTTAAGTGTAGGCCAAAGAGTGAGGCACGTTGAACATTTATTTGAGGTCCACAAGCATGGTTCTTGAAGATCATGATGGGCTTTCAAGTGTGGTAATGGAGATGTTATAGATGAATTCTCTATTCAGCCCAAAGGTATTGCAGAAGTTGACAAAAATGTTGGTATGGTTCCTCGAGCACCTAACATCAAGCCGAATACAGAGATGGATGAGAGCTTATACTTTTGCTTATAGAAGTCCACCGTTTCTTCATAAATTCTTCTTTTTTCCGCATCGACCTCTTCTGGCTGGTTTTCTTTGGTCTAAAATATAATTGTTGGAACAATGATGAAACCTTAAAAGCAGGATGGCTTAAAACAATAATGTCAATGCGTCGGTTGCTTCCTCTGTTTGTGTTATAACAAGGAAAGTCTGTTGAAGAACAGTACAGACGGTTGAAGCTTACAAATAGAATTCTGATAAATCTAGCGAGATTCTGCTAAATGCTGAGAGACACTCCGAAAAATATCTATGAGATATGGAACAATCAACGGGAATGGTAGATTGTGATGTTCCGTATGTTTTTGAACCATTTGCTTGACTATTTACAGCCAAGAAATATTTGTTTTAAATGGACAAGAAATGAATGGACCAAGTTGCGTTTGGCACCCAGGGTACGTTACTCTAAGCGTACGTGGTGTGTAATACCACCATTTAAAAGGGCGCACTCTTGTAGCTTATTCATATTGAGATACTCAGATTCTCACTCATGTTTCGGCCTTATCTGACTAACGTCCTGTTGTAACAATCGCGCATCTTCCGTTCGGTTGATATATAAATATAATATAATATTAACACACTGTATGTAGGATGTTAATTCAATATATTCGTGATAAAACATTTCATCTAATATATATGCATGTTTAGAATAACAAATGTCGTGTGAGTTTTACTATAAGTCTCGTACTTTTGAGTAAACGCCAATTCATTATTACGGTCTACATTACGGACATACTGAGGTAGTTTAATTAAGGTGAATGGTAAATAATTTGTGATAGTGACACTTAGTTACGTAAGTTGCTATCATTGGATAGCGTTAAATTAGAGAGCAAACGTTAGAAGTGCGGTGTTCCTGCATTCAAAGAACATCTTGTGTAAATTATGTGAATGTAAAATATGTATAATTACTAGGAGCGCGACACCAATCGAGAACAAATGGATGCAGAACTGGACCTGGAGCAAGAGATCAACTCTATCTAATGAGTTACGACGGGAGAGTACCTAAGCAAACTGGGTGCTTCTCTTAAGATTACTAGGGTCGTCGCACACAACTAAAAATATTATGATACTACGAATATTATTATGTACAAAGAATCCATGTGGATTTAAAGGTGTACTGCAAAAAGTTATGTATTCTTCAGAATACACAAATGCTATAAAAATGGCGTTCAACCTGGCCGCTGTAAGATCGGTTCCGGCAGAAATATCAACTCAACCCGTTGCTGCAAAAACAGTTGCAACGGGACCAAAATGGTGGACAATTGTCACCATCGAGTAAGGACATCAATTGCAGCGTGTAGGGAAGGTGCACGAAGGTCTCTACTGACGAGTCAACGAAAAGAGAGGACTTCATAGCCATCAGTAAGAAAGAGAATAAGGGGACTGTGTCACATACTACCATTCTCTTCGAGAGGGAGCTGCAACAGACTCTGGATGTTAATCTGGAAAACTAGCAATTTATACGCCATGTCTGCCATATCTACCAGCAAGTAGAGTATTCCTCTTGATCAATGAGTTTTCACAGTTCACGGGTTTGGATCAAGAGGTACCCCGGCGAAGAGCACAGCCACTGCCCTCCAGAATTTGAAAATTCCTTTTAATGACGTCGAAAAGTCTTATTACAGATCATCAGAGATTCTCTGTAAATTATACTGTTTCATTTACACCTGAAATAGTCATCTCTGGCTAAATGTTTAAGTATAATTTCATTATTATAATTATATACTCTAAGTTATGTATTCAGGACTTTTATTGGCCACTCTCACTGGAAGACGGACGATTTATTTCTATTTAAATTTTTGAGTATATAAAGGTAAGGTAAGGTAAGGTAAGGTAAGGTAAGGTAAGGTCGCATTCTGCCTTGATATGATATTTCCACCGTATTTATTTCTGCATGTTTGCATATCGTGAACCGTTGATCCACCCCTAAGAGACAAACAGAGCTCATGAAGAAGCAGTTGTTATGTAACATGGTTACACTGGTGCCTTTAGAATTTTGCTCTGAGTGTGATTTCATTTCTATGATCTTCATCTCGAGTTTGCAAGAGGATGCTTTTTCTTTTTGTAAATGAATTTGATTCAAAGTAATGGGTCAATTTGGTGGGTGATCAATGTATGACAATTTAATGATACTAATTCCTTTCGGAAAAATAAGGTCAAATTAAATAATTGTGAAATTATTTTCAGTTGTAATAATAATAATAATAATAATAATAATAATAATAATTGCAGGTCGCCATATGACAGATTACATTGGCTTGATGGAGAGTTTGAACCCGATCATCGACAGCCCCAAATGCGTTTTTCTCTTTTTTAAATTGTCATCCCATAGAGACATCGATTATGGCCACCGGGTGAGCGATGGATTAGTTTCGATAGTCGATAGCCTTAAGGGCAGTGCCCTGGAGACATTGGGTCTGGGGATACAACAGGGGAGTATGACCAGTACCTCGCCCAGGCGGCCTCACGTGCTATGCTGAACAGGGGGCGTGTTGGGGGATGGAAAGATTGGAAGGGATAGACAAGGAAGAGAGAGAGAAGCGGCCATGGTCCTAAGTTAGGTACCATCCCGGCATTTGCCTGGAGGAGAAGTGGAAAACCACTTCCAAGATGGCTGAGGTGGGAATTGAACCCACCTCTACTCAGTTGACCTCCCGAGGCTGAGTGGACCCCGTTCCAGCCCTCGTACAATTTTTCAAATTTCGTGGCAGAGCCGGGAATCGAACAGGGGGCTCCGGGTGTGGCAGCTAATCACACTACCCACTACACCACAGAGGCGGACAAAATTAGTTTTTAAGATCGAAAACCCTGTCTCGTCTGTTGCTATAAATACTTCCATTAGGTGGCATGACTGCTGCGATTAGGAAAATTTGTCGATCACCTACGGGTACTACTCATCAAGTTACGTTGTAAAGAAAAGGATGCGAGTGCTCAATCTGAGTAGTATAATTAGATGGTTCGGGCGCCTCCTCCCGCGGGAAATTTGAATTCTGGCGGGAAATTTGAAATTCTGGCGGGAAATTTGAAATTTTGGCGGGAAATTTGAATTTTTGGCGGGAAATTTGAAATTTGGCGCGAGATTTGAATTTGTAAACAAAGCAACGTGCTTTTTGACAGCTGTCATCGACAACGACGCATCGCTAACCTCACTACTGCCATCTTGACGGGCCTAAACCTCAGTAGTGCCAACTTAACCTAACTAGCGCGAGGTAAACAAAGCCACGTGTTTTTTGACAGCCACGTGCTTTTTGACAAGCAACAACGCATCGCTAACCTCAGTACCGCCATCTTGACGGGCCTAAACCTCAGTAGTACCAACTTAACCTAACTAGCGCGAGGTAAACAAAGCCACGTGTTTTTTGACAACCACGTGCTTTTTTGACAGCTGTCATCCGCCATCTTTAATCCAGAGAGCATCGTGCTGCGCTCTTTATCGTAGTAGATGTAAAATTCGTCACCTGTCATCGGCAGTGCTGCCATCTTGGCGGGCCTAAACCTTAGTGCTACCAACTTAACCTCACTAGCTCGAGATAAACAAATCCACGTGCAGCTGTCATCCGCCATCTTTAATCCAGAGAGCACCGTGCTGCCCTCTTTAGCTACTTACTTTTGAAATGTGGTGGCGGATAATTTGAAAAATGCTTTTTGACAGCAGCCATCTTTGAGCACCGTGCTGCCCTCTTTAGCTAGATACCTGTGGTGGCAGGCAATTCCACATGACAGCAGCCATCTTTAATCAAAAGAGCACCGTGCTGCCCTCTATGTAGTGGCGGCAAATTCTACATGCTCTTGTTTGGAAACAAACTCACGCGCTTTTTTGACAGCCGTCATCCGCCATCTTTAATCAACAGAGCACAGTGCTGCCCTCTTTAGCTACTTACCTTTGAAATGTGGTACGTCACAGCTGTCATCCGCAGTGCTGCCATCTTAACGGGCCTAAACCTTAGTGCTACCAACTTAACCTTACTAGCGCGAGATTTGAATCGGTAAACAAATCCACGTGCTTTTTTGACAGCTGTCATCCACCATCTTTAATCCATAGAGCACCGTGCTGCCCTCTTTAGCTACTTACCTTTGAAATGTGGTGGCGGATAATTTGAAAAATGCCTTTTGATAGCAGCCATCTTTGAGCACCGTGTTGCCCTCTTTAGCTAGATACCTGTGGTGGCAGGCAATTCCACGTGACAGCAGCCATCTTTAATCAAGAGGGCACCGTGCTACCCTCATTGTGGTGGTAGCAAATTCCACGTGCTTTACAAACTCACGTGCTTTTTTCTGACAGCTCTCATCCGCCATCTTGCATCACAAACCTCAGTGCTGCGCTCTTTAGCTAGTTACCTTTGAAATGTGGTGGCGGCAAATTCTATGTGCTCTTGTTTAGTAAACAAAGCCACGTGCTTTTTTTGACAGCTGTCATCCACCATCTTTAATCAATAGAGCACTGTGCTGCTATCATGCGTTCAATTTCGTCAACTGTCATCCGCCATCTTTAATCTACAGAGCACCGTGCTGCCCTCTACGTAGTAGCGGGCAATTTGAAAAGTTCTGTTAGCTGTCATCCGCCATCTTTAATCAAGAGAGCACCGTGCTGCCATCTTTAGCTAGATACCTTTGAAATGTGGTGGCGGCAAATTCTATGTGCTCTTGTTTAGTAAACAAAGCCACGTGCTTTTTTTGACAGCTGTCATCCACCATCTTTAATCAATAGAGCACTGTGCTGCTATCATGCAGGCAATTTCATCAGCTGTCATCCGCCATCTTTAATCCACAGAGCACCGTGCTGCTCTCTGTAGTAGCGGGCAATTTGAAAAGTTCTGTTAGCTGTCATCCACCATCTTTAATCAAGAGAGCACCGTGCTGCCATCTTTAGCTAGATACCTTTGAAATGTGGTGGCGGCAAATTGAAAAATTCCACGTGCTCTTGTTTAGTAAACAAACTCACGCGCTTTTTGTCAGCTGTCATCCGCCATCTTTAATCTATAGAGCTCAGTGCTACACTCTTTAAGTACATACCTTCGAAATATGGTGGCGGATAATTTAAAAAGAAAAATTCTACATCAGCCATCTCTCGACGCTAATTGCACAAGATGGTGGCTATATATGACTCCGTAAAGGTGCCTATGCAAGATGGCCGCTATACATAGGTTCTTATGAGATGCCCTTTGGATGCTTGCGCAAGATGGCGGTTATACAAGGCTCCTTATGAGACGCCCTAGAGATGCTTGCGCAAGATGGCGGTTGCTCTTATGAGGCGGCTTAAGGGTCCTTGCACAAGATGGCTAGAGATGCCCTAAAGATGCTTGCGCAAGATGGCGGACGCAAGATGGTGGCTATACACGACTCCTTATGAGACGCCTTAAGGGTGCTTGCGCAAGATCGCTGCTGCTCTTATGAAGAAAGCTAGCTTAGAGGCTAACGTGTCGTGCTAGTTCGATTCATTAAATTTGGGGCTTAAATGCATAATGTTAAATATCTCGAAAACGGCGCATCGTAGAGCAAAACGGACAAAATTTTTCTACCCAATACCTCGGTTCGCAGTATGGGGAGCAAGAAAAACATAGTCTAATGATGAGATCAACGGTTCGGTTCTAACTTAGGCCCTTTGGCATTAGCTCTGTTTCAGCTCGTAATGAAGCAAGTCTTCGTAACATGATCAGGTCTAGCTATGGTAGAGAGTATAACGTACCGTGCAGGTTCGATTCATTACATTTGGGGCTTAAATGCAAAATGTTAAATATCTCAAAAACGGACAAATTTTTTCTACCTGATACCCAGGTTTGCAGTATCAGGAACAAGAAAAAACATAGTCTAATTATGAGATCGACGGTTCGATTCCTACTTAGGCCCTTTGGCATTGGCAGCTATCTATTTCTACAAGATGGCGGCTATACATAGCTTCTTATGAGACAGCTTAAGAGCGCTTGCACAAGATGACTGCTGCTCTTATGAGACGCCCTAGGGGTGCTTGCGGGAGGTAGCAGCGACAAGACGATGACTATACACAGCTGCTTATGACACGGCCTAGAGGTGCTTACACAAGATGGTGGCTGCTCTGATGAAGAAAGCTAGCTTTGCATCGTGCAGGTATTTTTACAGCACTAAACCTCATACCTTTGAAATGTGGTGGCGGGTAATTTGAAAACTTCGATGTGCTTTTTCATAAGCTGTTAAGGCCTCCTCTTATGTCAAGGCATAGCTCTATCGAACAAGTTTAAACCTGCATCGGAATAAATAGAGTAAGCACGTGCTGCAGTGATGACGTCATTAAGCATGTTTAGACTTGCAAATCACAGAAGAAACGTAACAAGGCTGGAATCGAAAACTGCACTCTATGCCGTTAACTTTATCATGTGATCGGAACATTGACTGAAGTGTTTAGAACACTAAATAAGTAGAACCAAACACTGTACTCGATACAACATGTGTTTAGAACATGTCAGGGGATACCTTTGTTCTAAGAAGATTAGTTTACCGCACATTCCTTGTGGGGCTAATAGGCTAAAGGGCTAATGGGCTAAAGGGCTAAAGGGCTAAAGGAGCAACAACCTCAACGTTCGCTATCAGCAAGAACGCTTGTACTTTGTTAAGTTTATTTGTAAATGGTTTCATGTTCAGAACAAGGAATGGAACCTGGGGGTTACGTCTTACCTAATCAAATCCCCGAGGTGCGATGAGTTACGTTTTTCGAACTAGTGTTTGGAACACTGAACTTTTCAAGATGATAGCAGAGAGTTTAGCAATGTTCCGTTGTTGGATTATAAATTCCGCGCTACAACATGCATAATGTGGCGGCCTTGATGTTTACTGCCGTAAAGATGACAAGAGTGAGGTTAACAATGTTCCGTTGTTGGATTTTAAATTCCGCGCTATAACATGCATAAGGTGGCAGCCTTGAGGTTTACCGCCGTAAAGATGGCAGCAGTGAGGTTAGTGACGCTCTATTGTCCTTCAATGTGAGGTTAGGGTTCGTCAAGAAGACAGCTGTCAAAAAAAGCACGTGACTATGTTTACCAAACAAGAGCTGTCTTCTTGACGAACCCTAACCTCACATTGAAGGACAATAGAGCGTCGCTAACCTCACTGCTGCCATCTTTACGGCGGTAAACCTCAAAGCTGCCACCTTATGCATGTTATAGCGCGGAATTTAAAATCCTACAACGGAACATTGTTAACCTCACTCTTGTCATCTTTACGGCAGTAAACCTCAAGGCCGCCACATTATGCATGTTGTAGCGCGGAATTTATAATCCAACAACGGAACATTGCTAAACTCTCTGCTATCATCTTGAAATGTTCAGTGTTCCAAACACGAGTTCGAAAAACGTAACTCATCGCACCTCGGGGATTTGATTAGGTAAGACGTAACCCCCAGGTTCCATTCCTTGTTCTGAACATGAAACCATTTACAAATAAAGATTAATTTTCTACACTTAACAAAGTACAAGCGTTCTTGCTGATAGCGATCGATGAGGTGGTTGCTCCTTTAGCCCTTTAGCCCATTAGCCCATTAGCCCTTTAGCCTATTAGCCCTACAAGGAATGTGCGGTAAACTAATCTTCTTAGAACAAAGGTATCCCCTGACATGTTCTAAACACATGTTGTATCGAGTACAGTGTTCGGTTCTACTTATTTAGTGTTCTAAACACTTCAGTCAATGTTCCGATCACATGATAAAGTTAACGGCATAGAGTGCAGTTTTCGATTCCAGCCTTGTTACGTTTCTTCTGTGATTTGCAAGTCTAAACATGCTTAATGACGTCATCACTGCAGCACGTGCTTACTCTAGCTATTCCGGTGCAGGTTTAAACTTGTTCGATAGAGCTATGCCTTGACATAAGAGGAGGCCTTAACAGCTTATGAAAAAGCACGTCGTATTTTTCAAATTACCCGGCACCACATTTCATAGGTATGAGGTTTAGTGCTGTAAAAATACCTGCACGATGCAAAGCTAGCTTTCTTCATCACAGCAGCCACCATCTTGTGTAAGCACCTCTAGGCCGTATCATAAGCAGCTGTGTATAGTCATCGTCTTGTCGCTGCTACCTCCCGCAAGCACCCCTAGGGCGTCTCATAAGAGCAGCAGTCATCTTGTGCAAGCGCTCTTAAGCTGTCTCATAAGAAGCTATGTATAGCCGCCATCTTGTAGAAATAGATAGCTGCCAATGCCAAAGGGCCTAAGTAGGAATCGAACCGTCGATCTCATCATTAGACTATGTTTTTTTCTTGTTCCTGATACTGCAAACCTAGGTATCAGGTAGAAAAAATTTGTCCGTTTTCGAGATATTTAACATTTTGCATTTAAGCCCCAAATGTAATGAATCGAACCTGCACGGTACGTTATACTCTCTACCATAGCTAGACCTGATCATTTTACGAAGACTTGCTTCATTACGAGCTGAAAAAGAGCTAATGCCAAAGGGCCTAAGTTAGAACCGAACCGTTGATCTCATCATTAGACTATGTTTTTCTTGCTCCCCATACTGCGAACCGAGGTATTGGGTAGAAAAATTTTGTCCGTTTTGCTCTACGATGCGCCGTTTTCGAGATATTTAACATTATGCATTTAAGCCCCAAATTTAATGAATCGAACTAGCACGACACGTTAGCCTCTAAGCTAGCTTTCTTCATAAGAGCAGCAGCGATCTTGCGCAAGCACCCTTAAGGCGTACATAAGGAGTCGTGTATAGCCACCATCTTGCGTCCGCCATCTTGCGCAAGCATCTTTAGGGCATCTCTAGCCATCTTGTGCAAGGACCCTTAAGCTGCCTCATAAGAGCAACCGCCATCTTGCGCAAGCATCTCTAGGGCGTCTCATAAGGAGCCTTGTATAACCACCATCTTGCGCAAGCATCCAAAGGGCATCTCATAAGAACCTATGTATAGCGGCCATCTTGCATAAGCACCTTTACGGAGTCATGTATAGCCACCATCTTGTGCAATTAGCATCGAGAGATGGCTGATGTAGAATTTTTCTTTTTAAATTATCCGCCACCATATTTCAAAGGTATGTACCTAAAGAGTGTAGCACTGAGCTCTATAGATTAAAGATGGCGGATGACAGCTGACAAAAAGCGCGTGAGTTTGTTTACTAAACAAGAGCACGTGGAATTTTTCAATTTGCCGCCACCACATTTCAAAGGTATCTAGCTAAAGATGGCAGCACGGTGCTCTCTTGATTAAAGATGGTGGATGACAGCTAACAGAACTTTTCAAATTGCCCGCTACTACAGAGAGCAGCACGGTGCTCTGTGGATTAAAGATGGCGGATGACAGCTGATGAAATTGCCTGCATGATAGCAGCACAGTGCTCTATTGATTAAAGATGGTGGATGACAGCTGTCAAAAAAAGCACGTGGCTTTGTTTACTAAGCAAGAGCACATAGAATTTGCCGCCACCACATTTCAAAGGTATCTAGCTAAAGATGGCAGCACGGTGCTCTCTTGATTAAAGATGGCGGATGACAGCTAACAGAACTTTTCAAATTGCCCGCTACTACATAGAGGGCAGCACGGTGCTCTGTAGATTCAAGATGGCGGATGACAGTTGACGAAATTGCCCGCATGATAGCAGCACAGTGCTCTATTGATTAAACATGGTGGATGACAGCTGTCAAAAAAGCACGTGGCTTTGTTTACTAAACAAGAGCACATAGAATTTGACGCCACCACATTTCAAAGGTAACTAGCTAAAGAGCGCAGCACTGAGGTTTGTGATGCAAGATGGCGGATGAGAGCTGTCAGAAAAAAGCACGTGAGTTTGTAAAGCACGTGGAATTTGCTACCACCACAAAGAGGGTAGCACGGTGCCCTCTTGATTAAAGATGGCTGCTGTCACGTGGAATTGCCTGCCACCACAGGTATCTAGCTAAATAGGGCAGCACGGTGCTCAAAGATGGCTGCTATCTAAAGGCATTTTTCAAATTATCCGCCACCACATTTCAAAGGTAAGTAGCTAAAGAGGGCACCACTGTGCTCTATGGATTAAAGATGGTGGATGACAGCTGTCAAAAAAGCACGTGGATTTGTTTACCGATTCAAATCTCGCGCTAGTAAGGTTAAGTTGGTAGCACTAAGGTTTAGGCCCGTTAAGATGGCAGCACTGCGGATGACAGCTGTGACGTACCACATTTCAAAGGTAAGTAGCTAAAGAGGGCAGCACTGTGCTCTGTTGATTAAAGATGGCGGATGACAGGTGTCAAAAAAAGCACATGGCTTTGTTTCCAAACAAGAGCACGTAGAATTTGCCGCCACCACATTTCAAAGGTATCTAGCTAAAGAGGGCAGCACTGTGCTCTGTTGATTAAAGATGGCGGATGACGGCTGTCAAAAAAGCGCGTGAGTTTGTTTCCAAACAAGAGCATGTAGAATTTGCCGCCACCACATAGAGGGCAGCACGGTGCTCTTTTGATTAAAGATGACTGCTGTCATGTGGAATTGCCTGCCACCACACGTATCTAGCTAAAGAGGGCAGCACGGTGCTCAAAGATGGCTGCTGTCAAAAAGCATTTTTCAAAATATCCGCCACCACATTTCAAAGGTAAGTAGGTAAGGAGGGCAGCACTGTGCTCTATAGATTAAAGATGGCGGAAGACAGCTGTCAAATAAGCACGTGGATTTGTTTACAAGAGCACGTGGATTTTGCCGCCACCACATTTCAACTAAAGAGTGCAGCACTGTTCTCTCTGGATTAAAGATGGTGGATGACAGCTGAAGAACGAGTAGAATTTGTTTCCAAACAAGAGCACGTAGAATTTTTTTTTTTTGTTAGTTGCTTTACGTCGCACCGACACAGATAGGTCTTATGGCGACGATGGAACACGAAAGGGCTTAGGAGTGGGAAGGAAGCGACCGTGGCCTTAATTAAGGTACAGCCCCATCATTTGCCTGGTGTGAAAATGGGAAACCACGGAGAACCATTTTCAGGGCTGCCGACAGTGGGGTTCGAACCTACTATCTCCCGAATACTGGATACTGGTCGCACTTAAGCGACTGCAGCTATCGAGCTCGGTCACGTAGAATTTGCCGCCACCACATTTCATAGGTAAGTAGCTAAAGAGGGCAGCACGGTGCTCTCTGGATTAAAGATGGCGGATGACAGCTGCACGTGGATTTGTTTATCTCGAGCTAGTGAGGTTAAGTTGGTAGCACTAAGGTTTAGGCCCGCCAAGATGGCAGCACTGCCGATGACAGGTGACGAATTTTACATCTACTACGATAAAGAAGGCAGCACGGTGCTCTCTGGATTAAAGATGGCGGATGACAGCTGTCAAAAAAACACGTGCTTGTCAAAAAACACGTGGCTTTGTTTACCTCGCGCTAGTTAGGTTAAGTTGGTACTACTGAGGTTTAGGCCCGTCAAGATGGCGGTACTGAGGTTAACGATGCGTTGTTGCCTGTCAAAAAACACGTGGCTTTGTTTACCTCGCGCTAGTTAGGTTAAGTTCGCACACTTAGGTTTAGGCCCGTCAAGATGGCAGCAGTGAGGTTAGCGATGCGTTGTTGTCGATGACAGCTGTCAAAAAGCACGTGGCTTTGTTTACAAATTCAAATCTCGCGCCAAAATTCAAATTTCCCGCCAAAAATTCAAATTTCCTGCCAGAATTCAAATTTCCCGCGGGAGGAGGTGCCCGAACCATCAAATTATACTACTAATCTGTCATGAATCTACTTTGAAAACTTTCAGTGAAGTAAATCATTGATTTTCATGCGCAAAATTTTAGAGCGAGGGGCATATGAAGTCAATGCTTGCCAACATCAGTGTATTATCCCTACTCTCTAAACAACTTCTGAATAGCTTTATTTTATTGTGTGTGAATTCAGTGTTCACCGCGGCGAGAGGAAAGATCCTCTCGAAGGGAACGTGCGCCCACAGTGACCTCTATTTTCTTGAGAAAAACTGACCTGGACACTACGACTTTCCAACAGCGCGGATTTGTTACTGTCACTGAACATAGCAGCCCTGTTCCAGACATGATACAATATATATCACAGACAAGAAAAAGATTTTCTTCATCACAACCGGCCAGTATTGTTGTTTTTGTGGACGCCATGCCACCCTACCCTGTGCTAATCCTTTCATTTCTACGTAACTACTGTACTGGATCTTACATCTACTCTAATCTGTTATTCATTTTCATGCCTTGGTATACATCTACCGTTCTTATCATTCCATCTCTTCTTCTAGTCAAATATCTCTAAATCTTTCTCCTCTCACGGATTCGATTGAGTATGTCTTCATTCGTAATTCGATCTACCCATCTCACCTTCAGCAGTCTTCCGTAACACCACATTTCAATGACTTCTATTTTCCTTCTTTCTGGGCTAGTTGTTGTCCATATTTCCCTTCCATAAAATGATTGTTTTTTACAATTTGCTTTACGTCGCACCGACACAGATGTGATATGAAAGGCCTGGGAGAAGGAAGAAAGTTGCTGTGGCTTTAATTAAGGTACAGCCCCAGCATTTACCTGGTGTGAAAATGGGAACCACGGAAAACCATCTTCAGGGCTGCCGACAGTGGGATTCGAATCCACTATCTCCCGGATGCAAGCTCACAGCTGCGTGCCCCTAACCACACAGCCAAATGGAGTGTTCTAAACAATTCCTAGATCAATGTCCCAAGTGACCAAATTTCTTTTCTTATGAAAAGCCTTCCTTACTTGTGCTACTCTGCAATTTCTGTCGTTCTTACTTCTCCTATTGTCAGTTATTCTACTACGCAAGTAACAATATTCATCTACTTACTTTAAGACTTCATTTCCTAATCTTATACTTCCTGCATCACCTGAATTCGTTCAACTGCACTTCATTATTTGTTTTGCATTTATTTTTCATCTTTTACTCTTTCTTCAAGACTGAGTTCATACCATTCAGCAATTTCTCTAGTTTCTCTGCGGACTCAGATAAAATAAGGATGTCATCAGCATATTTTGGAATTTTGATTTCCTTTCCTTGGGTTGTGATTCCCTTTTCTAATTCATCCTTGATTTCCTTTACCCCGCTAACCAGCCAATAGCTAGAAAAAATGATCTATTTAGCATAGTATCATAGCCTCTGTTTTAATTCTTCTATACAGAGACTAAATAGAGCTTTGGCAATTCTTTCCATCTCCTGTTTTTCCCACAACTTTCCCTCTGGGACGATTAAATCCCCTAAATTTAGGGGCAAAACCTTACGTTGGCAACACTGCTTCAGAGTAAGGCAATGCTACTCGAAAAATTATTCTTGCTTACATGTCTTTGAAAACAGTCACCGGTTATAATGATTTTTAAATCATTCCATGACGCCGTAACATTCACACTCCACTGAATGCTTCATCAACTGCGACGGTAGTAGAGTGCTTGCTGTATTCAGACGCGTATAAAAGCAGAATGGAATGTTTTTGAAGTCCAGGTACTGCAGCTCTCCCTAGTACGTTGTGTTGTTCAGTTAGGTGCCCATTAATGTGCTACATGCAATCCATTTTCGCTCCTAAATGACTCGACCTATTTGGGGGCCAAAGAATGGAGAGATGAAAGAATAAAACACAAAAAAAAATGGGACTCACGCACTATTGTGTACCAGTGCCATAGCAGTAACATTTAACTGGAGTAAAGCAGAATATTAGATGGAGAGAAAAAATTAACACTGAGCTCCATTTTTGCGTTACCCTGGTCGTATTACAAAAAAAAAGAAACAACCACGAGATTCCATAAATTATTGGCACACTATTATAATTATTATTGCAGTAGTAATGGAGCGTGAAATGGAGTTTATACACATTACTGTTTCCCCTTGAAACTACCCCTCCAGAGGTTCAGAACTCGCTACACGTAGATAACTTTCATCTAGGTCTCATATAATCCCTCTAATTTGCTTGTGATAATATTTGTTTTGATACTATCTTCCTTCACTCAAAATGAAGTCGTATGCTTGTAACACTTCGTTATATTGAATGACATTTCATTCCGTAATAGCTTATAGTCTTAATTATTTTTTAGAGAGTCATCATTTGAATAATAGTAATAATAATAATAATAATAATAATAATAATAATAATAATAATAATAATAATAATAATAATAATAATAATAATAATAATAATAATAATAATAAGCGTACCCATTCGAAAGACTTAGCATGTGGAAACCTGACCCGCCACCATTTCCCCCTACATCCGTATGAGGGGTAAAATATGATAACGGAACGTGTTTATTTGGATAAATTTGTACATAAAACTCACTTTCAATTTACTTGTGGAATATGAAATTAAACTCAAATAGGCCTGTAATACAATTGATATTTAGCAAAAACATATTTTTCCCAAGATTAATTAGATCATAATTTATTCAGTGCACTTTTTCAGCGACATTTATTCAACACTATTTACAAAACGTTTTGGAGAAAATTATTTGGAAGAATTCGTTAAAAACAACATTGGAAGTAAGGATAATATTTGATTCTTAGCAAAATATTTTTCACAAGATAATTAGATTATAATATATATATATAATAAGCGTACCCATTCGAAAGACTTAGCATGTGGAAACCTGACCCGCCACCATTTCCCCCTACATCCGTATGAAGGGTAAAATATGATAACGGAACGTGTTTATTTGTATAAATTTGTACATAAAACTCACTTTCAATTTACTTGTGGAATATGAAATTAAAATATATATATGGAACAATTTTTCACAAACACTTTTCAATACTATTTATAAAACTGCTTGGAGAAAGTAGGTAATAACTCTTCATTAAAAACAACATTGGAAGTAATGGTAACCGACTTCTTTAGTAGTTTGCTTTGCGCTTTTTTTGACAGACTCAAAAATATTAGAAAATATTTTACTCTAGTGGGAGTTAATTAAACTTGTACATGCCAAAACACGGGACTAGGCAAGTAGTGCTCTCTTCCTTGAAGTGTTTGATCCGGTCATTTATTAATGGCCATAACATTGGCAATTTTAATGGGATGAAAAACATTCCAGTAACGAACAAAGATGGATAAATTTGGCACTAAACGTAGAATGTTGTCTTTACGACAAATCAATGATAGGTGAGAAATAGTTCCATGCAAAGCCGTAGATGGCAGCTGAGGCAAGACCAGTGAAAATAATTATTTACCACGGTGACTTTAGCGAAATCAAGACTTATTTTTTAACAAGTAATTAATATTTATAAAGTTAAAGTGCATTTGGTCACTGCTCAGGGAAGTTTCCTTTCTTTTCCCTGCTTTTTATATTTTGTTTTCTATTGCGATTTGCTTTACGTCGCACCGACACAGATAGGTCCTATGACGACGATGATAAGACGGGATTTGGACTGGGAATGAAGAGACTCTAGTCTTAATTCAGGCACATCCCCGACCTAAGGGTTGCCGACAGTGGGGGTTCAAACCCACTACCTTCCTAATGAACGCTAACCGCTACACGACTCGAATCACGTAACCAAATCTTTCGGTACCCAATTCTGTGATCGTGCTGCCAATCACCATGTGAACCCTTGGCCAGCTAATAGGATGAAAAATTCCAGCAAGGAAACATTAGGGTATTGTAACTGAAAGTCGATCGAAATGAAAATCCACAGCCCGTTTCCAGTCATTCGACCGGGTTAGGAATGGAATGAATAAAGCCCCATCTAGCGGCGAGGATAGGAATTTTGCCGGCTGCCGAAACCTGTCGCACTCCTCTGGGGGAATGATTAATTAATGATTAATGAAATTAAATGATATCGGAGAGTGTTGCTGGAATAAATGAGAGAGAAAACCGGAGTACCCGGAGAAAAACCTGCCCCTCCTCAGCTTTGTCTAACACAAAATTTCACATGGAGTGACCGAGATTTGAACCACGGAACCCAACAGTGGGAGGCCAGCGCGCTACCGCCTGAGCCACGGAGGCTCTTGAAAATCGATTATTTAATTTAATTCACTTAAATTTATTGCATGCTACAGGACTCTCTTCCCAATTACATCAGCATTCTTTGTGATTCAGAGTAAAATTACAAATAATTATGACTTAGTATTACCTAGCCTAACGTAATTAAATCTAATTTGAAGTATTCTCCGTATTCTACTTCTTTTCCCAACATCTGTGTTGTCGTTGGTGTGAACTGTGTCGCACATGTGGATTTGGCACTGTTTAATTGGTGGATGCCCTTCCTGACACTAACCCTATATGGAGAGGTGTAATCACTACTGTGTGTTCCTGTGGTTGTTAATAGCGCGATATATGGTCTGAATATGAAGAGGAAAGTATTGGGATAAACAAAGACACCCAGTTCACGAGACAGAAAAGTTAATCAGACGCCATTAAAATCACCCACTCGGCCAGGATTCTCAACCGGGGCCCTCTGAACCGAAGGCCTCAACGCTGATCATTCAGTCGGTCAGTCTGAAATAATCTAATCAATCTAATATATCCTGTTATTATGGGCTTGGGCTTCGGCTTCCATATGATTTTTTTTTTTTGCTTTACGTCGCACCGACACAGATAGGTCTTATGGCGACGACCAAATGATTTAACATACTGTACATAGAGTTATATCATAATTGTTATCTGTCAATGCTAGTGAATTCTTTTAAAAATACTGCCATGTTTGTACTGAAATCGAGAGCATTAGTCTTTCGAGGTGCACTGTTATAGATACTGCAGAGTCTGTAAGGTCGTGAGTTTTGATGGGCAGATCTTCCAAACATTTTGTTTGAGAATGTTACATCAAAGCTTGAATTTTGGCGCTTCACATGAAAGTTCAGAAGATAAACGAACTCAGGATTATAAATTACGAACGTAAAATGAAATTTTCCGCAGCTTTCTGCCTTCGATCTTCTAAACTCTCCATTTCTAAATTTAACTGAAACTCATTGACTGAAATCATATTTGGATATTGAGTTGTTCTGTTAAAATTTAAATATTACAAATATTTGTTTTGCACCCTTTCAAGTTGATACATATGTATATTGCACGTAACGCAAGAAGGAAAACTTTGTTGACTTTTGATATTGTCACATAACCGTGTTATCTACTTCAATAAGGATTTTCAAACAAAGAAACATATTCGAATAATGTGAGTGGAAGAATATGACGTAGCTGTGTTTTGATGTCGTTTCGGAAGAACAGTTTGTGTTGATATATGTTGATATGAAAAAATGAAATTAAATGGCGTATGGCTTTTAGTGCCGGGAGTGTCCGAGGACACGTTCTGCTCGCCAGATGCAGGTCTTTTTGATTTGACTCCCATAGGCGACCTGTGCGTCGTGATGAGGATGAAATGATGATGAAGCCGACACATGCACCCAGCTCCCATGTCGGCGAAATCAACCAATTATGGTTAAAATCCCAGTCCCTGCCAGGAATCAAACCTGGTGCCCTTTGACCAAAGGCCAGCACGCTAACCATTTATAATAGGGCCGGACAACCAGAACCAAATCTGAACGAGACAACTCCTCCCATCATGGTCAATGGCAAAGATGGCGTTAAACTTGAGCAATCATAACGTATTTGTTGAGCATATTCAAGTAATGTATGTGTATGTTAGGTATTCAGCCCGAAGGCTGGTTTGATCCTCCACAGCTATGCCAACAGTTGTCATAGAAGGCCTAAGCATCACAGAAGTGGCGTATTAGGGAAATGAGGAGTGAGGTAGTTTCGCGTTGCTTTCCTCACCGAGCTGTTCACATATCAGTCTGCCAAGCCCGCTGAAATGCCCGCACCAACCAACCCTATGAGTGATATTTTCATACCATTCATAACAGGGACTGGCTGCATAAGGAATGGTATTACTGGCATCGCTCATACCTCGGTCACTTTCATATTGTCAGAGCCAAGGATGAGACTGAGACAGGTCAATGAAAGTAACAAATTTGTTCTAGCCCATATCAGAAGTCATAGTGCACTGTAAAAAGTACATCTCGCCAGCAAAGGCATTATTCAAGTAAAAGTTCCATTTATTTATTTATTTACCAGATCAGCAAGTGTAGCTCTAGTTTGGTGAAGGACCACTTACAAGATTTGGGCTTCGAGCCCCAAGTCTAATTCCTATTTCGTATCGGTGCTCAGTCTAGCGTCAGTTATCCGTAGTGGTTCATTTATAAGTCGTTCTTGAGGATAACACCCCATGGTGTAACAGCCCGTAAGGGCCATGGCCTACCAAGAGACCGCTTCTCAGCCGGCCTGCAGATTGCGAGGTGCCGTGTGGTTGGCACGACGAATACTCTCGATCGTTATTAACTTATCTTAGACTCAAAATGGCGCACTGTCGCTTTAATATACTCTTTATAAATAGTTTGTCGAAAGGTTGATGGCAGCTCAGTACTGTGCATTAGAATTTCTGGTACCGAGCTCGATAGCTGTAGTCGCTTAAGTGCGGCCAGTGTCCAGTATTCGGCAGATAGTAGGTTCGAACCCCACTGTCGGCAGCCCTGAAAATGGTTTTGCGTAGTTTCCCATTTTCACACCAGGCAAATGCCGCAGGCCGCTTCCTTCCCAGTCCTAGCCTTTCCCTGTCCCATCGTCGCCATAAGACCTATCCGTGTCGGTGCGACGTAAAGCCACTAGCAAAAAAAATAATGATTGTATTTTGTAAATTAATAATAATAATAATAATAATCATAATAATAATAATAATAATAATAATAATAATTCGTTTTGACACCCAACAGGCGATCTGTACGTCTATGAGAATGGGGTCCTACCTAACATGAATTCTTGTGATGAGTACGGCACAAATGCCCAGCCTCCAAGCTTGAGGAATTAACCAGTACAAGTTAAAATCACCAACCGTCCAGGAATTGAACCTGGGAACCTTTAGACCAAACCATTTAGCTAACCATTTAGCCATGGTAGGTGGAGAGTGTAACTATACAAGAAATATTATTAAAATATTAATTAAAAATCGTTTACAGCAGTGTCACATGTTCACAGTGAAGTAATTCGTATGTTTCTGGACTTCTAATGGTCTCTCTCTCGTTATCAGTCTCTCGATTAGTTGGCAGCAACACGCCATTACTATCCTTACTAAGCCATTTTTTATGAGAGCTGGACTTGATTTTTTTTGTTTAATCTGTCAAAATGTTATCCTCGAACATTTTCTTATTTTCCCTTCCATCTTTCATTTCATTAGTATCTCGTCTTAGTGAATATATTTCTTGCCTTAGATGTACAGAACATTATTTACCCTTTATGACCAACGCTATTCAAAGCCTAATAATTTGTAACCATATCACTTCAGCACGTTTTTAATTATCACCTGTCACACCAGACTTCGACAACCTGCAAAACTTATTTTATCCTCTGAGAGCATAGTCTTCGTATTCCATCCGTGCAGTGCTACATTCCAGACATAATACTTCGTGAATCACTACTGAATTTCCTAAAAGTTAACTTATTTTTATTGAAACTCACTTTCGGTAAATGTGATCTTATTCCTTGTGAAGAGTTATTATTTTGCTCAAATACTTGAATACCTTCAATCAGTGTAATGCTGGATTTCCTATCTCATTTTTTGTTCATACCTTCTACTTTTCACTAGTACAAAATCGGCTTAATTTTCATTTAATATGTTGACAAACTGCGTTCCATCCATTGTAGGAAATTCTGAAAAGATTTCCTGCTAATACGGAAATGTAATTGGTATGTTTGAACACGTTCACTTTTCGCCTTGTCCCTTTACCCCCGTGCCCCTCGAACCTTTTGTTTCCTTTCTTAGCTAAGCACGCACGGCTAATTCTAATCTGAAATATTTGTGTAATTTTTTTTAAATTTCGGAAAATATTAGTGAGTAGTAGTGTGACTCATTAGAAATCTATTTGGACCGACCATCATTCCTCTCTCATTGTGTCAATCTTTCTTACGATATTGTTATTTATGTGAATAAATCTGTACAGTTGACCTACTTCTTCCACTCAGACGAGGGATTAAAGTAGAACATTTCAATTCAATGATTGATCGACAAAGACAGGAATAACTATGTCAGATGTTTGGAAATCTTGAAGTGACAAGTTTGATCTTTCAATTTGCTCTTCGCTTCCAGACTGAAGGACTTTGTTATTCCAAGAGTAAGTTCATCATCCCAACTCAGAAACCAATTACACGTCACACGCAGCAAGCAGCTGTACCACTGAGAAAAGTGACATCTCAAAGAGTATCCGGCTTTATCAGTTTTAAAACGGGAGTTTTGACTCATTTACAAATGTAACCTGACAGGTTCCCTTTGACAGTAATCTTGCTAACCGTCTAATGAAACGAACTATTGATCTTGTGTAGAAAGGATAGATTTAAATTTAGAGAAATATGTACCTCGTTAAGTTTGATGAAGTATGTGCGATAGGAGTGGAGGTAGTTGAATAGCTAATCAGAGAGAGCTCACTAATTCAAGATGACCCCCGTTTTCCTCTGCTGGTTTAAATTTTCTTACTGTTTCCTGCATGTTAAGCGAGATAAATAAATTTTATTTTCCGATGCTATATAGTGTTGACCACTGAAATTTAACAGTAATAGTAGTTTTATTTCTTGCCTTTTGGCATTAAAATTATTCCACTTACGATGTTAACAGAGCATACACTGAATAAAATCCAGCTCGTACAATCTTTAACTAATACGCGATGTGTATATACAAAAATTGAAATAATTTATGCATTTATTTTTTACCAGTCCTTTAATATTTCTCTCATTCTCATTTCTCCACCCCGTCTTTCGTTCAATACGTCCTCTTGAAAAATTATTTCTTTT